>NC_056690.1:25045193-25130193 GCF_018350215.1 Panthera leo
CATGCTTTGCATTCTGGGATTACCGAGATCACTGAGACTCCAGAATTGTTCTCTGATTTGAAGGTCCAGGCACAGATGAGTATGAAACTGTAATAACAACAACAGCAGCGAACAGAGAGAGGGAGAGAGAGAATCCCAAGCAGGCTCCCTGTGGTCAGCACAGAGCCTGATGCAGGGCCCAAACCAACAAACTGAGATCATGACCTGAGCCGAAATCAAGAGTTGGCCGCTTAACCGACTGAGCCACCCAGGTGCCCTGAAATCCACACAGTTTTTATCAAGGCTCCCTGCATTTTTATTTTGCAAATTACGTAGCCGGTCCTGGGTATAAGCAATAAAGAGAAAGGTCAGAGGTCAGAGGTTCAAATTCTGGTTCACTCCCCTTCCCGGCTGTGGGCCTCCAGGCAAGTCACCACTCTTTTCTGGGCCTCAATAGCCTCATCGGTGAAATGGGGCTAGAACCTCACTGAGGTCACCACCACGGTGGGGTCCCAGCCCCGCGCTGAGCTCCCTGGAAAAGCCTGAAGTTGGAGTGGCTTACTGTTGAATACTCAACAATCCTGCCAACTGGCCAACCTCTTCACAGACGTGTTATATGCAAGGGAAGCGAGGCAGAGAGGCAAAGGACTTGCTCCTACAGCTGAAAAACAAAAAAACAAACAAAAAACCCTGATGGTCAGAAATGCTTAGAGGTATTTAGCTTGGGCGAGCCAGGACTTACCCCCGAAGCATGTGGCCCTACCCATTAAGCAGCACTGCCTCCCTTCTGATTTAATTTTTTTTATAACTTAAAAAATGTTTATTTATTTACTTTGAGAGAGAGAGAGAGAGAGAGAGAGAGGCTGGGGGAGGGGCAGAAAGAGAGAGAGAGAGAGAGAGAGAGAATCTCCAGCAGGCTCCATGCTATCAGCCCAGAGCCTGGTGCAGGGCTCAAACTCACGAATGGGGAGATCATGACCTGAGCCAAAAAATCAAGAGTCGGTTGCTTAACCTACTGAGCCACCCGGCTGCCCCTCAAATAGTTTTCTTTTTATTTTAATATTCCTTGATGAAATTATGGAATGGGAATTGGTTTGTAAATGAGCCAAGTTAGGAACCACGGCTGTTGAAAACTATAGCCGTATTAGTTATCCTTTGCTGGGTAATAAGTTATCCTCTGCTGGGTGATAATTTAGTGGCTTAAAACAACCACATTTTATTCTCTCACAGTTTCTGTGGGTCAGAAGTCCGGGGCTGGCTTAGCTGGGTCCTCTGCTTAGGTCTCGTAAGGCCTCCATCAACGTGTCGGCTGGGGCTGCAGCCTCATCCGAGGCTCCACTGGGGAGGGGTCTAAGGTCACTTAGGTTGTTGGCAGAATGCAGTTCCTTGTGGTTGTAGGACTGAGGGCTTCAGTTTTTTGCTGGCTGTTGGGCAGAGGCCACCTTCAGCTCTGAGAAACCACCCACATTCCCTTGCCATATGAGCTTTCCAACATGGTAGCCTACACCATGGTGGCTCCCTTCTTCAAAGCTCAACAGTGAGCTACAGATTCCTGCAAGATGGATATTATAATCTTATGTAGGTGATCATGCTCCGTCCATCAACCCTACCATGGGTCAGAGGCAAGTCACAGCCCCCCCCCCCCCCCACTCAGGGAAGGGAGAGTATATAAGAGCATTAACATCAGGAGGCAAAGATCATGAGGTGCTACCTAGAGTCTGTCTGCCACAATGGTCCGTCCATCCATCCATCCATCCATCCATCCATCCATCCATTCATCCATCGATTTACCCATCCATCCATCCATCTATCCATCCATCCATCCATCCATCGATTTATCCATCCATCCATCCATCCATCCATCCATCCACCCATCCATCCATCCATCAACTTATCCATCCATCCATCCATCCATCCATCCATCCATCCATCCATCCATCGATTTATCCATCCATCCATCCATCCATCCATCCATCCATCCATCCATCCATCAGTTTATCCATCCATCCATCCATCCATCCATCCATCCATCCATCCATCCATCGATTTTTCCATCCATCCATCCATCCATCCATCCATCCATCTATCTACCCATCCATCCATCCATCCATCGATTTATCCATCCATCCATCCATCCATCCATCCATCCATCCATCCATCCATTCAACTTGTACTGATTGATAGCTTGCAGTGAACCAGGCATGGAGGCTAAAACAGGCTAAAACAGAGGCTAAGACAGACACAGTTCCTGCTCTCAGGATTCTTCTATAAAGCATTTGAAAGATGGGCCAGCGGGTGTGTCAGGATCTCTGGGGTAGTGGGAGGGGGGCAGACCCAGCTCTGACCCTGTTGTGAGTCTTCTAACTTGACTTTAGCCTTTCTGGGACCCTCTTGGCCCATCTGTCCAGTGGAATATGTGCCACAAAGCCGTCCCAGACTTGGTGGTGACACGGAGGTCCAATCATCATGGTAAACATCTGCTGACCATATATGACATGCCACACACTGGTTACGTCGTCCTGACTCACCCTCACCATAGCTCGTGTGCAGAGACTTAAAGCCTGCTCTTAGCTGTGACCTTGCTCTGTTCTCCGTGAGAAAATATATGCAAATGGTCTCTGGAAAAAGTCAAGGGCTCTGTTGAGCACCCTGTGTGTGTAAAACAGGGGCAGGTGGAGATAGAGTTAGGAAAAGAGGCATTTATGACAGAGATGTGCTCTCTGGGGCCTGACTCCAGCGATGTGAGACTTCGGTCTTGGGTGTCAACGTCTCTTTGTGCCAGTGTATTCATCTATACAATGAGGGGGATGCTGGTACCTACCTCAGGGATTGATGGGATGGTGAACTATGTCCATGACCGCAAGGTCTCAGCACCGTGCTGAGGACCGTGGCAGCTGCTCGGCGAATGGTGGCTTTGATTGTGAAGCACCTACTGTGTGCCTTCCTTGTGCAGAAACGGTCCATGGAGGGTCTGTGATGAGACAATAGTGCAGATCCTACAGTGCAGAGTGCTCAACAGCTCTGGCCTATGAGCTTACCTGGGATGGCCTTGCAGTAAAGGCAGAGCCTTCTGGGGGCAGCTGGGGAATGTTCAGGGTGTTTGAGCTCCTCCTCCAAATCCTCTTATCTGTGGGGCTCCTGCTCCCAACACCTGAGCCAGACCTCATTCGTGAATGAAGACTTCCCCTAGTCAAGGGGCTGCTCAGGACAGAGGGCTCTGGTCTTCCTAGAGGCTTGCCACCCTCCTCCTGGGATGAGAACCATCCATGGCTCCCCAGTGCCTTTGAGATAAGTGCTAACTCCTGCCCAGCCAAGGCCCCACACGGACCAGCTACACTGGTCTCTGCAGCCTTGTCCTCTACCTCTGTCCCCACGGCTTTCTCTGCTCCAGCACCCTGAGCATCCCTCCCGCAGCCGTGGGACCCCTGCCTCTGAGTCCTCACGCACCCTTCCCTGCTCCCTTTCCCTGGCTGGCTCTTATGAACCCTTAATTGCTGCTTCCGTGAGGAAACCTCACCGGACCTGTGCATTCGATCTCGTGCTTTATGTTCTGGAAACTTCTACGCTTCCCCTCTGCAGCATGCTGCAAACTTGGACTTACCTAAACATCATTTGAGATTACGTCTTGCTGTTTCCCATTAAGCTGGAAGATGTCACACAGGCCTGTTATTCCCAGGGTGTCCAGGATCGACACATAGTAAGTATGCCGTAGGCATCCGTGACTGAATAGTTTGGCAGAAACGGCCCCAGTTTTCCCTGCATGGCGGCCTGCCATGTCAAAATATTGTGAATCTCAGGATGGAATCGGCCCACCCCCTTATCTTCAGAAGGGGAAACCGAGGCACAGAGCGGCAAGATAGACACACAAGTTTGGGAGTCAGGCGCACAGAGGCCCCTACCCTTCCGCATCATTTAGTTGTACCCCGTGTGTTGAAATATCATTTAAATGAAGTTCATGTCTCCCTAATTATACGACTACCATAGGATCGTAATAGAAAAATCTGGAAAAAACACACAAGCTCAATTCTTAAAAGTATCTCAACCCGAACATTCCCGCAGCCTGCAGCTTAAACCTGTCGGCCCAGAAGTCCCCAAGCCAGATTCAGCAGCCAGGACCAAGGCTCTTTTTTTTGCCTCAAAGAGAAAGTTCTTGTCAGTTCCGTCACAAGGGACCAGGTGCTCTACATGTCGACATTTTTTCTGCTGGTCTTTTCCTTAGGTCTATTTTTTTTTTTTTTCAACATCAGTGAGAACCCACTGTTGACGGCTAACATTTCTATTCCCTTCTACCGACAGCAAGTGTCCTTGAGGGTAGAATGCACGTACGGTCCGTGCTCCACCCTCTAGGGACCTAGGACAGAGGCTTGCACACAGTAGGTGTTCAACACATCTCTTTTGCTCAATTGAAAGAATGTCAGGGGGCGCAGACATGCAATCAGGGAAGACTTTTGGAAGGAGACAGCTGTTTTGTTTGTTTGTTTATTTATTTATTTTGAGAGAGAAACAGCGTGAGCAGGGGAGGGGCACAGAGAGGGAGGGAGGGAGAGAATCCCAAGCAGGCTCCATGCTGTCAGTGCAGAGCCTGATGTGGGGCTCACTCCCACGAACTGTGAGATCATGACCTGAGCCTAAATCAAGAGTCAGATGCTTAACCGACTGAGCCACCCAGGAGCCCCTGGAGGCAGCTTTTGATCTGGGCCTTGGGGGAGCCTCCCTGGGGATGGGGGCGGTGGGTGCACCTCCTGGCAACTTCCGGGCAGGGCTGGGTCTGAGACTCCCCAGGCACTGGGGTACTCCCCTGCGCATGTGCTTTCTTTCTGATGCAGCGGCAGATGTTTCTTGTGGGGGGGGGGGTGGGGGCTGCTGGACTGGCTGTGGCTCCAAGCCTTGGTGGTGCTTAGAAGGGGAGAGAGCACTGGTTTTGGGGTCAGGGACACCTGGATGTGAATTCTGGCTTTGCTCACTCTGACTGTGCCGTCCTCATGGGCATGATCTTGCTCAAGAGGACCCACGCTGGGGCGCCTGGGTGGCTCAGTCGGTTGAGCGTCCGACTTCGGCTCAGGTCATGATCTCACGGTTCGTGGGCTCGAGCCCCGCGCCGCGCTCTGTGCTGACAGCTCGGAGCCTGGAGCCTGTTTCGGATTCTGTGTCTCCCTCTCTCTCTGCGCCTCCCCCACCCATGCTCTATCTCTCTTAAAAATGAATAAACATTAAAAAAATTAAAAAAAAAAGGGCGCCACGCCTGGTTTAATGGCCCACTGTTGCCATCTTGCAATTCTTGTGAATTTCTAAACAAGGGGACCCCGCATCCCATCTTACACCGGGCCACCCAAATCATGTAGGAGGTACTCTGGCCGTGAGACCTTGGATGAGTCATTCAACCTTCCGGGATGTAACTCCTGACTTGAAAAGGGAGATGACCGTTTCGAGCTCCCAGCGTGGCCACAGCCACAAAATCTCACGTGCATAATCAAGTATCATGATGTGCACACCCTCAGTGCGTGCTCGCTCCTGGCTCTGTGCCAAGCGCTACAGACTGAGTCACCTCACCGTTGCAGTCACCCCACAGGGAAGGGAGTGTTGTCGTGCCCATTTTACAGATGTGGAGGCCGAGGCTCAGAGAGTGGCCGAATTGCTCTCAGGAGCTGCAAACACGGCACAATCGGGGGGCCCCTCTGATGCCCCGGGGGGGGGGGGCGCTGGCTGCCCCCAGATCCTGCGGCTCACCCTCCTTCCCCGCGTTCACACGTCTGCCAGTAACCTTTCCGCCATCCCGGCTGTCCCTCCTCCTTCCGTGCTGGGCCTGGAGCATGAAAGCCTCAGGTTTCCACCAGCCGTTGAGGGAACAAACTGTCTCTAGGGAGGAAGGCTTTGTTTCCCTCCACCCTCTTCCCTGGCATTGCCCCCACCCTCCCTGGAAGCCCCCCGAAGGCGCGGGGCCAGCGTCCGACCGGTTTCAGCTGCTTTGGCAGGAACCTCCCTGAGATCGTGGAGCTGACCCTGGGTGCTGGGGTGGGGTGGGGGGCGGGGCGTTCGCCCCAGAAAGGAACCCCTTGGGCAGGTGGTTGTGGCAGGGGCCCGAGATTCAGGGTGCCGCAAAGTGTCCCTGCCCACCTCACCGACTCCCAAGGCCCGCGACCGCCAATAAGTTGTCTGTGACATGAATGCGGGAGTCCGCACATGAACCGATGGCTGCACTAGGAGTCTTTCCCTCTTGGGCTCCGCACTGGCTGGCCCCTCGGCCTGGAACCTTCTTCCCCACGCTTGCTTCACATGTTTGCTCAGACGTCACCTCCTCCAGACCCACCTCCACCGCCCTGTTTATCTTATTTTTTTAAAGTTTATTTATTTTAAGAGAGAATGAGAAGGCAAACAGGGGAGGGGCCCAGAGAGAGGGAGAGAGAGAATCCCAAGCAGGCTCCGTCCTGTCAGTGCGGAGCCTGACCCGGGGCTTGATCCCACAAACCGCGATCGTGACCGGAGCTGAGATCGAGAGTAGGACGCTTGACCAGCCGAGCCGCCCAGGTGCCCCTCTACCGCTCTCTTTAAAATCACAGCCTACCCACCCTGTCCTTTAGCTCAGCTCTGCTTTTTGCTTTTCTTTCATTTTTTTTTTGTTTGACTATAGCACGTATCACTTCCTAACTTCTGATACATTATTTAGGAAAAAAAGTTATTGGAGTGTAACCGTAATGTGCATTTAGGAAAGCGTCTGCACCGTCAGTGTTGTTCGGTGAGCTTTGACAGGCCAGACACGCCCCTGTAACCAGCATCTAGTTGGAGAAACCACCTCCCAGCCCCCAGGTCCCCCTTCGTCCTTACTTACTTCCTCCTCTTTACTTATTGATCGTTTGTACTGTTTGTCCCTGCCCTGCTTCCCACCCTCCCTGCTCCCAGGGGTCAGCTCCAGGAGGGCAGGGATCCATTTCGCCTCCTTCGTTTGCTGCTGTATCCCCGGCACTTAGAACAGAGCCTGGTGGCACCCTTTTATGAGATAGATGCTATTATGCCCCCATTTTTTTTTTCCAAATTTTTAAAAATTTATTTTGAGGGGCGCCTGGGTGGCTCAGTCTGTTAAGCATCCAACTTGGGCTCGGGTCACGATCTCGCCATTCATGGGTTCGAGCCCCGCGTCAGGCTCTGTGCTGACAGCTCGGAGCCTGGAGCCTGCTTCCGATTCTGTGTCTCTCTCTGTCTGTGCCCTTCCCCTGCTCATTCTCTCTCTCTCTGTCACTCAAAAAGAAATAAACGTTAAAAAGAAAAAAAATTTTTTAAATAAATAAATAAAATTTATTTTGAGAGAGTGAGAGGAGCAGAGAGAGAGGGAGAGAGAAAATCCCAAGCGGGCTCCGAGCTGTCAGCACAGAGCCCGACGTGGGGCTCAAACTCACGAACTGTGAGATCATGACCTGAGCTGAAGTCGGAGGCTTAACCGACTGAGCCACCCACACGCCCCTGCTATAACAATTTATTAAGGAAAGTCTACGGTGAACCTGGCACTCCATCTCACGACTCCGAGACCAAGAGTCGTGTGCTCCACCGAGGAAGCCAGCCTGGCGCCCCTGTAACGGCTTCATTAAGACATAAGTCACCCACCCTGTGACTCACCAGGTCAAATGTACAGCTCATAGCACTTAGTACACTCACATCACCACAGTCGGATACTACACGTACCCCCGGAAGATGCTCTTCTCCCTTTAGCCATCACCCGCCACCCCTACCTTAGCCCCTGTCAACCCCTGATTTCGCTGTATAGATTCGCCTACTCTGGATGTTTCATAGACACAGACTCACACGCTAAGCGGCCTTCTGCACCTGGCTCCTTTCACAGAGCGCGTTTTCAAGGTTCACCCCTGCCGTAGCGTGTGCTCGAGAACCGTTCTTTTTCGTGGCAGAGTGACATGCCCTGTGAGCCATTTAGCCCTTGATGGGCGTTTGGGCTCTTTCCTCTTTTTGACTATTGGGAATAGTGCTGTTGGGAACATGGGCGGATGAGTGTCTGTCTGAGTTTCATTTTGCTGCATCACGTGGCACCTCTGTGTTTTACCTTTTTAAGGAACTGCCGGACTGGTCCTGGACGTTTTGACTTAATGGGTCTGGGGTAGGGGTGAGGAATCCAAATTTTCTACCGCTCTCCCCTAGCACCGCAGAATTCAGAACAACCTTCTCATTTGACTCTGAACACCTTCTGTGACATGACCGCAAGCCACGACCCCAGCTTCTATCTAGTGAGGCAAGTTGCTAATTCTTTAAGTGTTTGTTTATTTATTTTGAGAGAGAGAGAGAACTCGCGTCAGCGAGTGCATGAGCGGGGGAGGGGCAGAGAGCGAGAGGGAGAAAGAGAATCCTGAGCAGGCTCCATGCTGACGCGGGGCTCGAACTCACAAACCGCGAGACCACGACCTGAGCGGAAATCAAGACCCGGGCACTTAACCGACTGAGCCACCCAGACGCCCTGCTATTTCTTGACTAGAATGCTCACGGTCCCACCTCCGCACCTTTGCTTATAACTAGCCCTCTCACTTAGAATGTCTGTCCCCCAAATCCCCTTCCCACCCCAAGCCCGGTGGTCTCTAGACCCACATCAAAGGCCACATGTTCCAAGAAGCCCTGGCAAGCTCCCCAGGCTCTGCGACATTGTCTCTGTTTCAATATCCATTCTTCTTCTTCTTCTCTTGGTAACTATTTATGTACAGGCAGTCTCTCACTGACCGGATTTTCTAGGATCCTCACCTGTACCTTTTTTGTCTTTGTACTTCTCAGCCGTGACACCGTGCCTGGCGTGTAAGAAGGGCCCGGTAAACGCGCGTGAAGTGCAGAGGTCCTGAGAATTTCCAAGGCTGAGAAGGAGCTGGCTGGATGGCCAGCTGGACATTCCATTGCCCCTGCCCGGGGCAGGGTCCGGTCCTGGGCTTGCTCGTGGCGGCCTTCCTGGTTTCTGGCAGGTACTCCACGAAGATTTATGAAATGCACAAGTGACTCAAAGACCCTCTAGGTTGGACAATGAGTCCTTTGGCCAAGAAGTGGGGGGGGGGGGGCGTGTATAGAGCAAGAACCTAACCTGGGTGGGGAGGGGTCAAGGAACATGGATTTGAATCTTGACTCTCCCTCCAACTCTCGCTCTTTGATCTTGGGCAAGTCCATCCCTCCCTCCTCCCGCCTGCCGGCCTTAGTTTCCCCATCTGTAAAATGGGAGCAATGGAGTAGGTGAAACTGA
Organism: Panthera leo; assembly: GCF_018350215.1. Classification (NCBI taxonomy): domain Eukaryota; kingdom Metazoa; phylum Chordata; class Mammalia; order Carnivora; family Felidae; genus Panthera; species Panthera leo. The sequence goes on from NC_056690.1 coordinate 25,054,390, forward strand.
GGCAATTTTCAGCTCTACTGAGTCTGAGATCGAGATTGCTCTTGCTGGCGTGAGACATTGGCCTTGAAAGGGGGCACTGGGGGGCCCGTTCCTGTCTGTCCCAAGGAGGGTAATCAAGGCCTGCTCAATTTTCATTTGTGAAATTGCTAGGGACATTTGGGCATGCAGGGAATACTCACTGTTCCTGGGGCCTGACCTCTGGCTTCTGATCGATCCGGGCGTATTTTCAATGCACATTTCACAGTGGAGTAGCTCAGAATGCACTGAGCTGGTCCCAGCCCCCCAGCTGCTCCGTGCAGGGCTCTCTGAATGCATGTTCCAGCTTCTTCTGGCCCAGGCCGGGCCTGGAGTGGACCTCACAGGTTGGTCCAGTCGGTCAAGAAGACCTCAGAAGGGCCAGGGCCCGGGGTCTCTGGGAAGACAGGTCCCAGGGTCTGGGCTCTGGTGTGTGGAAACTCACCTCGACCTGCAAGCAACGGGCCCGGATCACGGTCCTGCTGGGCGCTTCTGGATCCACCATTTGACGGGAAGTCTGCCTCCTAGTGAGGCTTTTGCTCTCCTTCACCCTACCCTTCCTGCTAGATAAGACCTGCTACGATTCTTGTTGCTAGTAAAAACCAACATAGATTGAACTCCTGCTGTGTGCTCAGTATTTTAGACACCCTAACTTAGAAAGTAGGGCTTAAAAGCATGGGACTCTGGTTGCCCAAAGGCCCCAAGTTCGAGTTCCAGCTGGAGGCTACCATACATCTTTTTTTAAAAAAAATTTTTTTTTTTTTAGTGTTTATTTTTGAGAGAGACAGAGACAGAATGCGAGTGGGTTAGGGGCAGAGAGAGAGAGGGAGACACAGAAGCAGAAGCAGGCCCCAGGCTCTGAGCTGTCAGCACAGAGCCCGACGCGGGGCTCGAACTCACGAGCCGTGAGATCATGACCTGAGCCGAAGTCGGACGCTCAGCCGACTGAGCCACCCAGGTGCCCCCGATGCATCTTTGATTAAGTCCTTACACAGGACTTAGGCACACAGGCTTTGGAGCCAAGCAGAGCCACATTCAAACCTCCACTTCCCACGTGGCTCCTCACTTGCCCGAGAGCACAAGGGTTCACCCCTCCGAGTGCCAGCTTCCTCATCTGTGAAATGGGTATAAAACCTTAGGAAGGGGGCGCCTGGGTGGTGCAGTCGGTTAAGCGTCCGACTTCAGCCAGGTCACGATCTCGCGGTCCGTGAGTTCGAGCCCCGCGTCAGGCTCTGGGCTGATGGCTCGGAGCCTGGAGCCTGTTTCCGATTCTGTGTCTCCCTCTCTCTCTGCCCCTCCCCCGTTCATGCTCTGTCTCTCTCTGTCCCAAAAATAAATAAAAAACGTTGAAAAAAAAAAAAAAAAAAAAAAAAAAAAAAAAAAAAACCTTAGGAAGATTCGAAGCACACCGAGCACCTGACGTGTCGCCCGGCTCACAGGGATCACTCAAAAACACTCCATCCATGAGAACTCTCTTTCTTTCTCATTGCCGTGCCCCTCCAGCAGGTGTAACCTCTATCTTGACTTCTTTTTTTTTATTTTTTTTTTTCAACGTTTTTTTATTTATTTTTGGGACAGAGAGAGACAGAGCATGAACAGGGGAGGGGCAGAGAGAGAAGGAGACACAGAATCGGAAAGAGGCTCCAGGCTCCGAGCTGTCAGCCCAGAGCCTGACGCGGGGCTCGAACTCACGGACCGCGAGATCGTGACCTGGCTGAAGTCAGACGCTTAACCGACTGCGCCACCCAGGCGCCCCGACTATCTTGACTTCTAATGTCCCCTGTTCTTGAACTTCTTCTCCTGAACGGAGCGTGCGTTCCTTGTGCCTGGCTTCTTTGGCTCACGCGGCAGCTGCGAGCTTCATCACCCGTGCTGCTGTGGGTCTCGGTCATTTGCCGTTTTTCATTGCTGGAGGGAATTTTCCGTTCTGTGAAACTTCCACGGTTCATCCTTTCACTCATTCTGCCATTGCCGGGCACCTGCCTAGTTTCCAGCGTGGGGGTCTGGTGAAGAGCGGTTGTCAGTGTTGTCCTGGGGGCTCCGGTGCCCGGGCACAGCTTTCTGTTGGGTATGTTGCCTCAAGGCACAGTTGCTGGCTCTCACCCCGGGCAGGTGCGTGCCCAGCCTCAGCAGACGCCACGAGCACGCTTCCCAAGTGGTGCCCGCCCGAGAGTCCACGTTCCTGTCAATTGACAAAAAGTGTTTGGTGAAATTCACACGACATGAAATTAACCATCCCAAAGCAAACAGGTCCGTGGCATTTCGCGTCTTCACAGCGGTTGGACCACCACCCCAGGTATCTAGTTCCAGAACATGTTCCTCACCCTAAAAGTAAACCCCGCACCCACTGAACAGCCTGGAGATTAAACTTCACATTCTCCTTCCCCCTCCCCCCTCCAGGCCCAGCCTCTAGCAACCACCACTCTGTTTTCCGTCTCTGGGTTTACCTATTCTGGTTAATTCATACAAATGGAATCATACCTTGCGTGGCCCTTCTGGTTTTGGCTTAATGTTTTGGAGGTTCATCCACGTTCAATTGGGACTTCTTTCCTTTTGCGGCCGAATAATATTCCGTTGTGTGGATAGACCACATTCTGTGTCTCCATTCATTAGTTAATGGAAAAGATTTTATTTTTTTATTATTGAAATTAAAAAAAATTTTTTTTGTTTATTTTTGAGAGAGAGAGAGACAGAGAGAGAGACAGAGAGAGAGCAAGCGGGGGAGGGGCAGAGAGAAGAGAGAGAAAAGAATCCCAAGCAGGCTCCAACCTGTCAGCGCAGAGCCCGATGTGGGGCTTGAACTCACAAACTGTGAGATCATGACCTGAGCTGAAACCAAGAGTCAGATGCTTAACCAACTGAGCCACGCAGGCGCCCCATTTAATGGACAAGATTTAAAAAGTTTAACAGAGATGTCCAAAATGTATGTGTTTTTAGAAAAAAAAATCAGATAGTGGGGAGGGTTTCATGTCAAAGACTAAGGTCATCCTCTCTCTCCCACCCCCTCCCCCGATACCCATGGTTCACAGAATGTGGCCATAAGCACATGTGTGTCAGATACATGCACACATGGCCTGGTGGCACTAACAAGCTCCTCCTTGTCCCGCCTCTGGCTTCCCCCCTCTCCTGGTGAAGTTACTGGAAAGAGGCTGCTAGCTCGGTCGACCCTCCCCCTGGAAATCGGCTGCAATGTGCTGGTTTCCCTTACAGCTCCAGCACTAAAGCCTGGAACGTTCTCCCTGTCACCTGAGCCTGGGCCACAAAGGTGTCTCCTGTGGGAGGAGGAGAAGGCCGGGGCAGCTGGGGACCCTGGGAGGCCAGGAGGGCAGCGGGAGGGTCTCGTCTCATGGGGGATGCTAGCACCCTTTTTTCCTCCCCACATGGCTGGTTTTGAACCGGGCTCAGGCTGTCCGGGGCCAGACGTTTCAACTTAAGCCATACTCCACCCTCAATTCTTTCTGGAAAATTCACGCCAACCTTCAATGCGTCCTTAGTGTTGCATCTCCTTGGTCTGTGACTTTTAAAAGACTTTCCCCCGCTTTTTACCCAGCTGGCTCTTCTGCTTTGCCCACAGAACTTTCTAAAATGCTCAAGGATGGGGGGGGTGCCTGAATGGCACAGTCGGTTAAGCGTCTGACTCTTGATTTCGGGTTAGGCCATCATCTCACAGGTTTGTGCGTTCGAGCCCCTCATCGAGCTCCGTGTTGACGGCGTGAAGCCTGCTTGGGATTCTCTCTCTCTCTCCCTCTCTCTCTGCCCCTACCCTGCTCTCTCTCCCCCAAATGAATAACCATTAAAAAAAAAAAAAAAAACAAGCTGAAATCCAGTGCAGGGGGGCTGCCCTGGCCATTTTACCTGTGGGACAGATCAGATCCTGCTGACGCCTCCCTGGGGACTCGGTATAGGGTGCACAGCTCCGGGACCAGAGACCTGTGCATAGAATTGCAGAGGCCCCTGTGCTCAGAAGGGCCCCCGCTTTGCTTAACGCTCTGCTGTTGTCTTGAAATTTGTCATACATTCTTTTTTTCAAAGTTTATTTGGGGAGGGGGAGGAGAGAGATGGGGGAAGGGCAGAGAGAGAATGAGAGAGAGAGAGGAAGAGAGAACCCCAAGCAGGCTCCATGCTGCCAGGATGGAGCCCGACGTGGGGCTCGAACTCACGCACCATGAGATCATGATCTGAGCTGAAATCAAGAATCAGACGCTTAACCGACCAAGCCACCCAGGCGCCCCATAACTTATCATACGTTCTTAAACAAGGAGCCTCATATTTTCATTTTGCCCGGGCCGGGCATGTTATGTAGCTAGTCCTGCCTGGGGACCAAGTCACAACCTTGGCAATGTCACTTTGGCCTTGGCACAGTCCCTCTCTGGACCTCAGTTTTCCCAGCCGCAAAATGGGATGACCCCTTTGAAATAAGCTATGTGGAATGACTTTCGGGTGCCACAAAATGTGTTTTTCTGAAGTTCTCAAAGTGCCTGACAGGCCACCGTGATCGTCAACCTCCTCGCAGGGGATTCCTGGGCCAGGAGTATCAGCATCACCTGGGAATTTGTTAGAAATGCCAATTCTCAGGTCCACTCAGACCCTCTGAATCAGAGACGCAGAGGGTGGGCCTAGCAGTCTGTTGTAACAAGTGCTTCCAGGGGTTTCTAAGCTCACCGAAGATTCATTGGTGTAGACATAGCCTGTCTACATTGTGGAATCCAGGCTCAGGGGCAAGGAGCTGAAGGCTCCTTCTGGATCTGCCTAACTGCCTATGACCGCAAGCAAGTGGTTTCCCTGATCTGGGTCTCAGCTTCCTCATCTGTAAAATGGGCAGGTCAGACCCACCTTGCATATGACTGCGTGGGTGACATACTGCCTTGTGCACTGTCCACATAAAGCATCCCACGCATAGATCGTTTAAAAAAAACCCACTTTTATGATCAGGGAATAAACAACTCTGGACCCCAAGGTTACCTGGGCAGACTGTCTGCCTGCAGGTTACTCCTTTCCAGGCCCCTGGTGCAGACTAGAAGCTTCTCTGGCCCTGGCAAAAACATTCTGCTTGTCTGTTTTTGGCGCTCACGACAGAGGAGGACGGTGGCGAGAAAGCTGAACTTGCCCTTCCCTTTTTCTTCTGTAGACAGCAACACAATCGGGTACATTTTTCAACTTGCTAAGCCTCAGTTTCCTCCTCTGTAAAACTGGGCAGAGCGTTACCCTCTTTGAGAGCTGTCGTGTAGATTAAGTGGAGATTTTATAGAAATGGCCCAGGGAAGGGGACGGGGGTGCAGGCGGGGATTGATAAACTATTTGTGTGTTACTATTACTAAAAGCTCAGTCATGAACCCCAGCCTGTGCTGGCTTTAGAGGGGCGAGGACTCTAACAGTCAGAGTCTCTTTCGTCTTGGAAAATGTCATCGAAGCAAGAAAGCGTGCAGGTGGAGACGGGCCACCCGTCAGCGGGCAGCTGACGGGCACCCTTCCCAGCCCGGGTCTCCCGAGAGCCGCCCGGTGGCCCCGAGGGGCTCTTAGCAGCCACACAGGAGGGGCAGACCCAGGTTTGCCTGCTGTCGATTCCCCCTGTGGGGACTTCAGGGTGAAGTTCAGTGTGTGCGTTTCCGGGGCATCCCCACCCTCGAAGGCTGCAGGAATGTCAACAGAGCCGGATGTTCCCGCAACAGAGTGATGGAGGAAACGAGGCAGGGCTCCCTGGCAGGGGGGAAGGTGGCCTCGGCCTGGGGAGACAGAGAGAGTCCGGGAGGCAGGGAGACCAGGTCAAGCTGGTAGCAGCCCTGATACCTCCACCCTCAGATTGGGAATGGCACGGATGGAGGTGGCAGGGAGGAACAGGAAAGGCAGAATCCCGAGGACTTCCGTGGGGGGAGGAGAAGGGGAGCCTTCACAAAGGCAGCCAGGCCTGGGAGGGGAGGCAGGGAGGAGGGGGTGTCCCTCTCCCAGGCTGTTTTGAGTCAGAACTGGCTCTATTTGCTTTGGAAGGGCCTCCGGTTAACCCCTTGTTTCCTGGTGTGCAAGCTCATGCACGCAGACTCACTGTTTAGCAAATGCTTCCCCACTCGTTTTGTCGGCTAGCCTTCACCAGGACCCGGCCAGCCAGGCGCCACGCCTCCCACGTGAGAGGGAAACTGAGGCTCAGAGAGGGACAGTGACTTGCCCTCGGTCACTCAGTAAAGGGGTGCTCCAAAATTCAAACTTGGGTCTCCAGGGTGCCAGGGGCTGATTAAAAATACGCTTCTTGGTCCACTCTGGGGGGGTGGCCCTGGGTCCAGCCAGCACGACCTGGAGGTCCAGGGGGGATGTGTCCTCCTTCCACCTCCTGTATAGGATACAAAAAAAGGATACTTTTTTTTAAATTTATGGATATATACATATATATATATTCAACTCACTGCCAAGCCACCTCTTTCGACTGCATCTGGCCAGAGATCATCCTGGACGGTGGATATTTTGTGCTAAAGAATAGATTCAGCAGGGGCGCCTGGGTGGCTCAGTCGGTTAAGGGTCCGACTTCGGCTCAGGTCGTGATCTCACTGTTTGTGGGTTCGAGCCCCGCGTCGGGCTCTGTGCTGACAGCTCAGAGCCTGGAGCCTGCTTTGGATTCTGTGTCTCCCTCTCTCTCTGCCCCTCCCCCCATGCTCTGTCTCTCAAAAATAAATGAAAAAAAAAAGTAAAAAAAAAAAAAGATTCAGCAAAATAGACTATTAGGGCTTGGAAGGGTATAGGAAGGGGGTTTCCCATCCCTGGACACCCTCAGGGAGAAGGGGGCCCCAGAGCCCCCTCTCAGATATATTTGTTGGGGGACGCTTCAAAACCTGTCTTTTTGTTTCTATCCATACCCATATATATATATATATATATATATATATATATAACATATATATATATACATATATACATAATATATATAACATATATACACACATATATACACATATATATAACATATATATACATATAATATATATAACATATATATACATATGTACACCTATATATACATATATTTTAAGTATATAAGTATATTTAGGTTTATTTAATATGTGTATATATGTGTATATATAAGTATATATATAAGTATACTTATATATATATGTATACTTATATATGTATACTTATATATATACTTATATATACACATATATACACATATATTTTAAGTATATAAGTATATTTAAGTTTATTTAATATATGTGTATATATGTGTATATATAAGTATATATATGTATATACTTATATAAGTATAAGTTTATTTAATATATGTGTATATATAAGTATATATATATATTTATATAAGTATAAGTATACTTATATACTTAAAATATATGTGTATATATGTGTATATATAAGTATATATATAAGTATACTTATATATATGTATATAATATATATATAAGTATATATATATAATATATATATAATATATAATATATATATAATATATAGTATATATATATAAATATATAGTATATAATATATATAATATAATATATATATTAATATAATACTATATTATATATATAAATATTATATATATATAATATATATATATTAATATAATACTATATTAATACTAATATAATATAATAGTATTAATATAATACTAAATATATAGTATATAATATATATATAATAATATATATATATATTATATAATAATATATAATAATAATATATAAGTATACTTATATATATGTATATATGTATACTTATATATATGTATACTTATATATATACTTATATATACACATATATACACATATATTTTAAGTATATATTTAAGTTTATTTAAGTATATATGTAAGTATATACATATATACTTATATATACACATATATACACATATATCTTAAGTGTATAAGTATATTTAAGTTTATTTAAGTATATATATGCGTATATATATACATATATATATACGCATATATACACATATATTTTAAGTATATAAGTATATTTAAGTTTATATATAAGTATATATATACATATATACATATATTTTAAGTTTATTTATTTATTTTGGGAGAGACAGAGACAACACGGGAGGAGAGAGGCAGAGAGGGGGAGAGAGAGAATCCCAAGCAAGCTCTGCAAGGCCAGCACAGACCCCGCTGCGGGGCTCGAACCCACGAAGCATGAGATCACCACCCGAGCCGAAACCAATATCCGGACATTTAACCGACTGAGCTGGCCAGGCGCCCCTAGTCACACTTTTTAAATGACCAGAATGAAAGGAGATGACCGACGTCTCAGCGCTGTGACAGCGAGACCTAATATTTATGGAGTGCCTACTGTGGGCTACGTCCTCTCAGCTCCATTGCACAGGTGAGCAAACAGAGGCTCAGCGGGGTATAGCCATTTAGCCCAGCTCGTGTGGCCAAGCCAGAGTTTGAACGTAGGATCCTTTGTCATTACGGACTCCTTACAGGGGCACCGTCCATCTTGGGTTCTTCCTGGTGCCCCCGGGGCCTCTGAGAAGCTCTGCCGGTGCCTTTCAGGTGGGGTCAGGGTTTGCGGACTGAATCATCACACAGAAGGGTGTGTCCACGGATGCTGACAAGGCCAGACTTTTCTTCCCCTGCTGGCTGCTGGAGCACCTTCCCCATCCCCTACCTAGTTCAGGGAGGGGGCAAATCTGTGGGGGGCGGGGCCCAGAAAGGGATGCGGCAACAGGAAGGAAGGTTCTAGACTCTGGGTCGTGCATTTAACAGGCGTGAGCGGAGCCCTGTGCTGGCTGCTGCGGTGCAGCAGTGTTAAAACCCACGAGCACCCTGCCTCGTGGCCCTGACATCCCCTCTCCCCCCGTCGGGCTCCCGGTCACTGTGTGATTCTGGGCAAGCTGCTTCCCTTCTCTGTGCCGCAGCTTCCTTGGCTTTAAAATGAGGAGGCTGGACACCGATTCCAGAGTCGCTTCCAGATCTGAAACATGTAGTTCCTACCCTCTTCTCTGCGGGCAGAGCTTGCGTTCTTATGTAATAGGTCCTCACTGTAGCTGCATCAGACTGACATCCGGGTTAAAAGGCTGCCATGCTGGGCTGTCTTCGGACCTCTTGGTGTCTGCTTGGGACCGGTGGTGAAGCACCTTGAGTTTAACCCTTGAGGATTTTCATTTCATGCACTTGAAACTCAGAGAGGTCAGCTGCGTGACCAAGGAGCCCCTGCGAGGTCGCTGAATCTGTTGGGCCAAGAATCTGTTGGGGACAGATGAATAAGGAGGCTGTTGCAGAAATCCAGGAGAGAGAAATGTGGGCTTGGGATAGGGTGAACGTGAGAATAGAGGGGAGGTGAATCAAGGTATACACACACACACACACACACACACACACACACGATAGAATTAACAGAATTGGGTTGATAGTGTATCAGTCACCGATCTTCACATAATGCTGTGTAACAAACCATTCCAACATGAAGTCATGTAAGTCACCGGCATTTATTTCACCCATGAGTCTGCAAGTTAGTGATTTAGACTGGGTTTGGTTGACCAGTTGCTCGGATCTCGGCTGTGCTAGCTCACATACCCAGGGCTTGGCCAGCTGTGGGTTGATCTGGGATGGCTTTGGCTCTGCTTCCTCATCCCTCCTCCGCCAGCAGGCTATGTACCCCTGGCAAACACAGAGGAGCGGAAGACCCCGGACGAAACACACAAGCGTGTCTCAAGGCTCTGCTCGGATGATGCTTGCTAGCATCTCATTGGCTAAAAGCAAGTCAATGGGCAAGCCCGAATCGGAGGGGGAGGGCACCGTGAGGTCGCCTGGCCAAGGGCATGCATGCCGGGACGGTGAGAATTGTAAGCATCGGTGCAAAATCCACCACAAGGGAAGAGGAGATGGGAGAAGGCAAAGTTTCCAGTTCCTTTCACAAATACGGTCACACCACAATGTCCTGCAGTAGCATTTTCCCATTAACAATACTCTGGAGACCTTATTTCCTAGCACTTCCTCCAGACCAACCTCACTCTTCAAAATACCCGTCTGGTGACTTCAAGCTTCACAGCCGGCTGTGATCTCCCTGGTGAGGAGATAACACGTGGAAAGCTGGAGGCTCAGAGAGGTCAAGAGACTTGCCCCAGGCCACACAGCTCTTAGCAAGAGGTAGAAACTGGATCTGTTCTTGGCCACCGCACCCACACGTTTTCCCTTCTTCCCTGAGAACCATCCCAGTGGCCAGTTTGGGTGATTCTAGACGTCACTGGCGGCAGGTATTGAAGTGCAAGAATGGGTTTCAGACTCAAGTTCTTCCTACCTCCTGGTCTTGGAAATCATGAGGCAAAATTCCCCTTGCCTCTCAAAACATCTCTGATGGCTTGCTGTTTGCAGAGAGCTGAGAAGGGCTTTCTCAATCCGAGAGAAACGTGGTCTGGTGGAAAGAACCCTTTCTCGGGAGCCAGGAGCCCTGGCGTCCCACTCGGTGCTCCTTCCCTGTGTCCGAGTGATTTGGGTCCGGGTTTAAGCCAATCAAGACCTCTGGACTTGGGGTTTCCCCACTGGTAAATGAGGGACTCTCATTCCAAGGAAACAAAGAAAACATTCTGAAGAGCCTTGTTGAGGCTTGGAAGAGAGTCCAGGGTGCTTGCTTAAGAATGTGTCCAGGGTTGGACGTGGGGGGCTGGGACTGCCCACGTGAGTCTTCCAGAGTCTCTGTGTTGGTTTTTTCCTCCTCTGCAAATTGGGGGGTGGGGACCCGCCCCACTAGGGCTACTGAGCTAATGGATGGACGGGTCCTGGCACAGCGAGCGTCTAAGGGAACCCAGCCATCAGCTGGATGCTGTTCCTCCAGCTGGCCATCCGCATGTTGGGGCAGGAAGATTCTTAGAGTCTTGGTCTCACTCCATGTTTTGGGGAGACTGAGGCTCAGCGTGGAGGGCACTTTTCTAGGGCCCAAAGACATGAGTGACGGCGCCGGGGTCAGCACCGGCGCCTCCGAAATCTTAGCCCCAAACTCTTTCGACCCCACCAGGCGGGGCCCCCTCCCGTGGCAATGAGAAGGATGCTAATTGGCGTTCACACAACGGCATTCCCGCCACCGTGACCTTGGCTGTCCCGTGCCAGATTTCATTCGAGTCTCGCAACACCCTGCGTGGCGGGTGCTGGTGTTACCGCCGTTTTGCGGGGGGACGAAATCGAGGCTTGGAGCCCCAAGGGTTGGAATGGACGAGTTGTGGGGTTCATGCAGTCCTGAGGCCGGTCAGCTGCAGCCCCCTGGCTTCCCCTCTCCCTGGATAAAACCCACCGGAAGGTGGATGAGGATGATGTCATTAGACTCCACGCTAAATGAAATGAAAAAGGAACTCAGTCACTCTCGAGCGTCAGCACTTGAACTGCTGTTGGTAACAAATGGTGCAAGACAGAGTTCACAGCCAAGGTTACCAGGGTGGGCCTGAGTCATCATCCGCTCAAAATTAGAAACGATGCTGACATTCTAGAGCCTCCGAGCCCCACGAGGGACTGAGGTCAGGTAAGTGCGAGAAGGAGCTCTGCAGACCGATTGGAGGTGTGGAGACAGCCATATGGGCTCCAAGCTGGGCTTGCTGTGTGACGTCAGAGGAGTCACGTGACTTCTCTGGTTCTCAGTCTCCTCATTTGTGAAATGAAAGGGTTCGGGTCAAACAATATCTAAGTCCCTTCTGACTCCATTGCCCAGAATAGGGGCACCTTATATGTTGGCTAAAACGGTGGGCATTGGAATTTACAAGATCTGGGTTTAAGTCCCGAGAAGCCCCTAAGAGCCCCTAAAAGGCTTAAGCAAAACAAAACAAAACCTAACAACAACAACAAAAACATCCACAAAAGGGGAAGAGTAAGATTATATTGGCTGCAGTATTTGGAACTGCCTTCAGGAATGGATTGATCCAGATGACCAATTGGACCAGGGCTCCAATGCTCCGCCTCTCTAGCCTTCTGACATTTTGGTGTCATTCGTATCATCTCACTGGTGCACGCCATGATGGCAAGATGAGTCTGTGGCTCCAAGATGTAATTTCTTCACCTTTTTCAACTCCCGAGAACAGACAGATCTCCTGCGAACGTGTCTTGTTGCATTGGCTCTGGTTGGATTCCATGCACCTTCTAGAGCCCGTCACTGGCTGACAGGATGGGAGCAGGGACCAATCTAAGCCACTAGGGACCCAGCCACTGCACCTGGAGGAGAAGAGGGCAGGCCCTTCCAAAGGGAGAACAGTGATACTGTTGACTGGAACAGAGGGGAAAGGATGCTAGGCAGGTAAAAATATTCATTGCTGCAAGTGGCAGCTTCTCTGAGACTCTTTTTTTTTTTCATATATGGAGTGGAGACAACTTTGCATTTGCCTTGTGAGAACAAGCTGAAAAGATATGTATACATTTTTAGCTCAGTGCCTAGCACGGAGAAAACCCCTCGACCAAAAAAGGGGATGGTTACAAAACCTGCAAGGAATGTTGTCACTCTGTGATCCTCTGAGTCAAGGGCAGGGGCCCTTTAACTGTGTGCCATGAAAAGCAGAACAAAGGTGCTCCAGTCAAACTGAGAAACATTGGATGTAACAACATTTAGTAAATTTCTTTCCTGCGGGACTTGTCAGTGCCTTCAGCGCACTGGTTGACTTCAGGAGACTGTAAGAAGGGCAGACATGGCTGGCAATCTTTCCCAAATCTAATTTATCCCTACACTTTTTTTTTTTTTTTTTTTTTTTTGCTTTTGTGGAAGGGTCTCTTGCAGGGTGGTGTTCTGGTTCCGTGTCTTGCAGGGTGGTATTCTGGTTTCCCGAGTCTGGGAAAAGTGGAAATTCCAGGAACCTACCCAGACTGGGCCACCCCTCCCCCCCACCCCTGCCCCCGGCTATGTCTACCAGGTGATCCAGTTGTCCTTACACAGGGCAGAGAGCATCTCTCTTGTGTCATCGGGAAAAGAGAAGAAAATAATCGATGAGGTGGTTGATCGATGATCAGTAAACCGAGGCGGTTGCCCTGCAGAAAAGAGGCAGTTTCTCCCTGTGCCTCACCCTATTCTCTTTTTTAACGAACGTACCTGCTCGCAAAAATTCCATCAACACGAATGAATGTGGAGGGAAACTGGGACCATCAGGCCCCAACCCATTCATCCTAATGCGAGTCCCCTCCTAAGAGATCAGTTCATGTTAACGCCTTGGTATGTCCTCCCTGATCTTTTCTGAGGTGTCTGTCTGGACTCCCCAACATGGTTGGACTCTGTCACGTGAGTGGGGTCGTACTTTGCATGGGATCTTCCTCCTTGGTGGAGTCGTCTCCTGTGCACCTGAAATTTACATGCTCCCCTGAGTTTGCTCGCCATCAGGCAGAGCGTGTGCCTTCCAGAGAGAGAGTGACGCATGCCGAGCAGCGGTGAGTTCTTTGTGCCCATTCTTCTATGGCCGTGGGGCGCAGGGGGCCCCTGTGACGTAGTAGAGCCCCAGGGTAGACACGGACTGGGGTTGCTGAGTCACCGCATGGAGGACAGCTCTCCTGGAGGGTGACCGAACTCACATCAGCGGCTGTGTAAGCGAGGGATAAACCTTTTCTGTGTGAGGTCACGGAGGTTCCTGCAGCACGGTGGGAGCTGTCCCGCCTCATACGTCACGGGGCTTTCATTTTTTATAATTTTTTTTAATGTTTCTTTATTTTTGAGACGGAGAGAGACACAGCATGAGTGGAGGAGGGGAGAGAGAGAGAGAGAGAGAGAGAGAGAGAGAGACATACACAGAATCTGAAGCAGTCTCCAGGCTCTGAGCTGTCAGAATAGCCCGATGGCGGGGCTTGAACCCGCGAGCTGTGAGATCATGACTTGAGCTGAAGCTGGACACCCAGCCGACTGAGCCACCCAGGTGCCCCATGGGGCTTTCTTAATTTCATGGACATCCATCCATGACCTGACATGTAGATCTCACTCACTCTTTTTCAGATCTTCATAATATTCCATAGTATGGCTGCACCTTGACTTATCTGACCAGTCCTCTTTATTTTTATTTAAACTTTTTATTTGAGAGAGAGAGAGAGAGAGAGCGCGTGTGTGAGCAGGGGAGAGGCGATGTGGGGGTGAGAGACAATCCTAAGCACGCTCCCTGACGTGGGGCTCGATCCCACGACCTTGGGATCCTGACCTGAGCCGAGATCAAGAGTTGGATACTCAACCGACTGAGCCACCCAGGGGCCCTGACCAGTGTCCTATAAATAATTCCTAGGTTCTTTCCAATTTTCCACTATTACAAACAGCAGTGTGCAAACAAGGCCACTGTGCCCTTACACACCCGTGTCCCTCTCTGTGCACATTGATTTCTGGAGGTGCATCGCTGGCTCTGTAGGCATGTGCATTTAACATTGTTGTGGGTATTTCCAGATGACCCACCAAAAAATAACCCCCCCCCCCACCAATACCGGTTTTCACTCCCAAGAATAGTTTCTGAGAGTGTCTCTTGGCCCCCGCCCTCGTTAACGAAGGATATTATTGATCTTTTTAGTTTTGTCCCTGTGATGGACAGAACACAGCGTCTCATTTCAATTTGTGTTTCACAGCATTTTTTTTCCTTTTTTTTGTAGGGTTGGGTTTATCAGCTCTCCTGCCGGCTTCCCTCTAGTTGCTTGGGGGGGAAATAGATTCCAACCCCCAGAGGCAGACGCTGGAGACACACACACAGGGACAGGGAAGGTGAGACAGAGACGGAGGCAATGACAGATGCTGAGACGTAGGTATAAAGGTAGATTCATAGTCCTGTATGTTGGGGGGACCTGAGCATGCGGGGAGGAAAAGAAGGGAGGGAGGGAGGGGGGAGAGGAGGGAAGGAGGGAGAGAGAGAGAGACATCAGTCTCCTGCTTCTCAGATTCACGCACCAGCCACCCCCCCCCCCACCCCAGGCTCACTCGAGAAGCAGGGTTCAGATCCCAAAGTGGGACCCCCATCACCTCTATGGCCAATAGTGGGGGGACCAGTCCGCATACGGGCTGGGCCGGGCCGGGCTGGGGCTACTGGCTCTACTCCTGTTGGCCTGAGGCCACACGCCTGGCTTGTTTGTATAGTTCTTCATGCTTCTTCCCCATATCTTGGTGTTTTTGGCTCCCAACTAGTCCCCTCCCAGCCAGGGAGGAGATAACTCCACTCGGTCCAAGCTGCTGGGGCTCTGGGAAGGACGTCTCAGGAAATAGCCGGAACTTTACACGCCTCCCCGCCCTCCACCGTCTCATCTCATCTTCACCAAGTGTGGAGAAACGACGGGGCTGCTGAGGGAGGCTGGACCGTTTGGCGTTGCTTCCCGTTTTCTCTCAAATCAAGCCTCTTCCGGAGACCTCGTCTCTGGGCCTGTAGCGCCCTGTCTTCTGGCGGGTGTGTGTCTGTCTGTGGGCACATGCCCGTGCAGATGTGAGCGCTCCTGTGTGTTTGGACTCGATGAGCCATTTGACAAACAGACCCGCGAGAACCCTGGAGGTGGACTCCCTTTCTTTTGAGACTCTTGCTCCCTCCTAAGAGAGAAAGTCAGCTAGATGCCTCTTCTTCCAGGAAGCCTTCCCAGGTGCCACAGCCCACTTCTCTGCCTCGTTCACATCTGCACCTCCCACGATGAGTGCGGGATCCAGTTCATAGTAGGGCTGGATGAAATGAATATGGGCTACGCTTTTTTTTTTTTTTTTGAAGTTCACTTATTTTTGAGAGAGAGAGAGAGAGAGAGAGAGAACGCATGCACACACAAGTGGGGGAGGGGCAGAGAGAGGGAGACACAGAATCCGAAGCAGGCTCCAGGCTCCGAGCCATCAGCACAGAGCCCGACACTGGGCCCGAACTCACAGACCGACCGCGGGATTGTGACCCGAGCCAAAGTCGGGACGGTCAACCGACTGAGCCACCCAGATGCCCCTAGGCTACACTTTTACTACGGAATTGCGGACCACTGTGGTCCAGAGAGGGCAGGGGACTTGCCCAAAGGCACACAATATGTCAGGGGCTGGGTGAAAAAGTAGAAGCCAGGATTTTTGACCCTTGGCCCAAGGTTTATTTTAGACCATCCCGCAAAATGCTCAAAGAAGCGGCCAATTCGCTGAGCGACGATTTTGTATTTTTGTTTCTTTGGAACAACCTATACATAAGGTACCCTTATTTCTCCTACGTGACCGATGGAGGAACGTGTTCCAGGCGGTTCGAACATGCTCGAACATGTTGCTCGAACGTGAAGAGGTTGCTCAGGGTCATTCTGTGGAAGATCCAGGATTTGAGACGGGGTGCCTGCCCCCACTGGAAACTCCAGATAGGATCTGCTTGCTGTTTTGGCTCTTTCAGAGGGAGATCAATGGCGTTCGACTGAGTCAGCCTTAAAATCTACTCTTTTGAGAGCTTGCAGCCGAAGCTCCGCCCGCGTCTCCCAGAGCTCACAGAGAGTCCTTGTGCTGTCCCCGGGAAGAGCCACCAGGCCCCGGGGACTGAGGCGGCCAAGAGGGCTTTTTCTGTCTTGTTGTCAACAACAATTTCCAGTGGGGCCCTGGTAGAGCCGACACGGCTCTGGTGTTGGAAAGCACGAGAAATCCCAGAGGGGTGGGGCGACTTCCGCAGCCGCAGCGGGGGTCATGCCGCTCTGGACCCCCGACCGTCACCTCCTTCCGGTGTGGCTCCCCCAACCGCGCACACCCACACTGCCTGAAAGACCCTGGGCCCCCTGGACATCGTCTTCATCTGTCTCTGGGGTCACCTGGTGACCCCTCCGCCCCACGGCTACTTTCACCCGTAAAAGGGGGTTCAGTGCCTAAAGATGGGTTGAGGATACAATGGGACAGGCCCCGCAGCTCCCTGACACCAGCTGAAGTCAGAAGGTGACCGTGGTGCTCTGTGTCGTCGCGCATTCCTCCGGAAGACATCTGAGTGGTCTATTTCACCTTTCCCGGCCGGACCCGTGAGTCCCTGGCCAACCAGTGAGCAGCTCGCCGTAGGGTAGGCGATGCCCTTTGCTACGCCCAATCAGAGGGCCCGGGGCAGGTCACATGACCGGAACAAAGTCGACTTCGGGAGTTCAGTTTAGCGGGTAAGGGTCCTCCCGGAAATGGGTGAGGGTGGTCTCAGCTCCCTGAATCCAACCGGGAACAGCCGGTGAGGAGCAGAGGACCAAAGCCCGTTGTGCCTCCTGCCGGCTGGGTGCCTTTGGACAAGTCCCCGGAAGAAGCTGCGTGTGTCATTTGCGAAGTGGCACGACCGTAAACCGTCTGTTTTCCCAGCACCACCGTGCGCGTCCGGCTGCATAATTCAAACCAGGCTGCCGGCACCGGGCCTGGCACCGAGGAGGTTTTCAGGACCTCTGGATTCCCCTTCAGACCCGAGGGGCTTGGATATCCTCTTCTCGGCCCTTTATTGAAAACAGCTCGCCCAAAGTTGACAACAGTCTGAACCGAGAGGGCTCATCTAGTTTTCAGTCCCGCCGTGCCACCGATTTATTTTGGTCCGTGAACCGTCGTTCAGCACCTGTTGGCATCTTGGAGTGCAAAGGCCTACTAATTTTGAGCAGTAGCAGCAGCCGGGGGGGGTCTGATTTTAGCTAGCTCCCGTGCAGGGGTCTCGGGAGAGGACGCAGGCTCCGTCCACCGCAGCGCCTGGGGCGGGCGAGGCGGGCGCCCGTTGGTGTGGGGAGGTGTTCCAGAGGGACTCACGCGCCTTGTCCCCACACGTCCACTACGGTTTCGCCAGAACTTTTATTTTGGCAGGTTTTGTACCAAGCCGGGCGCTTTTCATGTACCATCAGATTCGCTTTTCACCTTGAAGTTCCGATCGGCCAAGACTAACCGAGTGTTTGCTGTGCGCTAAGCCCTGGGGATACAGAGATGGACCTGGCCCGGCCGCCCCCGGCGGAGACCTCACGGTCTCGGAGCAGTGAGAGCGCGCCGCGCAATCAGAGACCCGCACCGCACCCCCCAGCACGTAGCTACCTCTGAAGAGACGTCCGGGAGATGAATGAAAGCCATGTGCGTGATAGAGATAAGATAAAATTGCAGGAAGTAAGGCGCGTTCCAATTCTCCTTGGGGGGATTTGGAGGAGGCTTCACAGCGGAAGTTCTTCTCTGCGCTGGGTCTCGAAGAAGATAAAGAAAGCGTTTCTCCGCCCGGAGAAGGGAAGAGGGTGTAGCATGCATCGTTGGGGCCCCGCCGGTATCTCTTGGCACGAAGAGTTGCTGCGCAAACCAGCCCTGCCCGATGGCCAGCACCGAGAGGCTTCGTCTGGGGGTTTGTCTGGCCCCCGGAGCTGGCTCTGCCCTCTGAAGGGGCAGGCAGGAGGGCGCTGGGAATCCGCCCTCTCCGGAAGCCCTCAACCACTAACAGCCAGGAGTGGGTGTATCAATACCCCAGCTCCCTCCCTTCATCCGTGTGTTGTGTCCCATCTCCCAGGGGTCCCTAGTGAGAACCCCCGTAACCGCCTTCTCCACTCCTCCCGCCGCTCCCTGATTTGGCCTTCCTGCACACGCCGAGTAAACCACTCCTCTCCAGGCTCACTTCTGGGGCAATCCAGACTGAGTCAGTGGAAGAGTTAGGTAACATTTTCTCTCCTGGCACAGCAGAGAGAAGCATGGGGTCGCTGCCACACTGTGTTGCTGAAATGCAATGGCTGACCCGCCGTCAGTGGTTAGGGTTGGATTCCACGTTGGTGGCCCCCCCCATTCTGGTTTGGACCTACCCGCCAAAATCACTCTGATTTCGCAAGCACACCGGGGCTCAGAAGGGTGAAGTGACTTGCTCAGAAACACAGAGCCGGTGGGCTTTGTATTACAGACTGGAGGCCCGAGGGCCGTGATTCCAGGCCTGCCGTATTTCCACACCCACCTTGAGCCCTTTCGGGGCTCAGTGACTCAGTTTCTCTGCTCTTCACTGTGTGCTGCTTTGGAGGGGCGGGGCGCAAGGTCCGAAATGTCCGTGGGCTGGAGACCCTCCTTCGTCCTCAGCCACAAACCACCTCCTTCCCTGGGAGCGGCTGCCGGGCCCCACAGTCTCTGGAACGAAGTGGGGGGACACCTGGTCTGGGGGTGTGTGTGGGCGGGCCCATGTCAGCAGCAAGAAGTGCTGTGCGAGCAGCCCTGCTGGTGGGGCCCGGGTGCTGGCTTCTCCAAGGAGCTGGCAGTGAAGGTTGGTTGAGCGAACTCCAAACGTGTGGGGAAAGTGAGGCCAGGGAGGGTCCCTGCAGAAGGGGCGTATGTGAAGACCTTGTTAGGAAGGGAGGCACTTCCGTGAGTAACAGGCGGGTGGTTTCCCAAGTGGGGGTGTAACGGGCACTTGATTTTCCCCTCCTCCCACGTCTGCTCGGGGGCTGCTGTGGGGGTTCCTCCCTAGTTCCATTCTCAGCCCCGTGGGGGTAGCGCAGAGCTCACCCTCCACTCCAGGGAGGCCCCTGAGAGGCTTTAACCCATCAGCCTTTTCCACCCCCAGGGCATAGTGATTGGCTCAGGGGTAGATTACGGGGATCCCATCAAGAGCCAATGAGATCCGAGGAGGTGTTTCTTGGGTTTCCAGGAAGGAGACACTTCTTCTCTCTCCTACTTGAGATTGAGGACTAAGGAAGTAATAGCTGGGTTGGAGGTGGCCACATTGCTACCAAGTCAAGAGACCCTGAAACTTCTGGGTGTCTTCTAGGGGGCGCACAGTACCTTGGAGCTACTAGATGTGGCTGAGGGAGAGAGAGAGAGGTGAGAGAGAAGCAGGCACCCCAGAAGGCAGAAGAACTGGGACCTTGGAGACCTTGAGTTGCTGGATCAAGCCTTGCCTGAAAGCAGCCAACCCTAGATACTTCAATATGGAAGTTCATAAATTTCTTTCTGTTCTTTAACAGAAGGGCAAGATTTATTGAAGTAGAGCTTATGGTCAAGTTCACGTTCTTCAGCATACAGGTCTATGCGTATTGACAAACACAGACAGTCCTGTAGTTTCTACCATCACTGGGATGTAGTACCGTTCTGTCGTCCCCCTGCCCCCACATTCCCTCATATCTTGCTTCTCCATTTTTTTCCCCCTTAAGGACAATTTGAATTTGGTTTTCTGTGATGCCCATAGCAAGAGTCCCACCTGGTAAAAGGCCATCCCAAGGACCAAGTCCCCAGGATCACCTTCTTTTCTCACCATTCCTTCTCACCACCACCCCCCCCCTGCAAAGGTGGACTGAATGCTCACGATGCACTGTGGTGGCCACTGGCCCTCATTCCTACGTCTTTCTCCAGCAGCCACCTTGGGCATCCCCATTTGGGTTTGGAGCAGACAGTACCACACGAATCACAAAATCTGCTACGGTGGGCGGTGGGCAGAAATGTGGACCCCTCAGTCCCCACTCAACGGGCTCCTGGAGGCCCCGGGGCGTTTCCCGAGCCTGGGAATGGGGAGCAGGGGCAGATCCACAGCACGGATCATTAAGATCCTACCGCTGGTGAGAGGTTGATGTTTTGCAACCGCTTCCCTCATGAGGGAGCTGACCTTTCTGTGCTCAATAAACCGGCCGCTGCGAAAGAGTGGGTTCCCTGGTGGCTGGGTACCCAAAGACAAGGTGACGATGGCATTTCTGGCGGGAGGCAGCAGGTGGAAGAGAGGGGAGAAGGGGGCTGGGGGCTGGGAAGCCTGGGTTCTGATCCTGACCTGCTATGTGGCTTGGGGGCAATCACTCTCCGAAGGTTTCTGTACTTCATGGGCACCTGCTGTGTGCCAGGCACCTTGACGATGGATGTTGTTGTCACTGTGCAAAAGGACTCATAGATACTGACTCTCAGGGCTGGGGGGGACCCTGTAAGTCCCCTCTGGTTGTAGCATGGGGGAAACTGAGTCCCAAGGAGAGGACCACCCCTTTAAGGCTGCGCCACGCTCGATGGCTTGTAAAGCCCTCCCTGAGCCACTCTGACCATGAGCTCCCCACATGCTGAGATTAGATCTGGGGAAGACATTGCTTGGACCTGTCACCTGCAAAGGTCAAATCCAGGTTTACCTCCTCCCGCGGCAGCTGCTCCGGGGTCTGACAGCACCCGGACACCCTCCTTCTGCCTGGCGGGGACCTTTTCTGCTCTATCTTCAACTTTTTCGTACAAAGAACCCCAGAGGTCAGGGAGCCGGACGGACCGGGGTTCTGGTGCCGGTGGGTTGTGGGATCCCGCCCTTGACCTCAAGATCGGGGTAAGGAGCCACACATCGTGACCGTGAGGTTAAGCCTGCGGTGGCCCTGAGTGTCTGAAGGGCTGTGAGGCGAGACTAGGACCCGGCAGTGAACTGGTGATTCGCTGGGTCAGGGATGGGGCCCAAGAATGTGGAGGGGGCGGGGAGGCTGATGCTGCCGGTCCGGGGACCGCACTTTGAGAGCCAAGGAGCTTAGATGAACCCAGATCCCTCAAGGGCAGCAACGCTGAGCGGCTTCTTCGATGTTCTACGGTGCCCGCTCACCACCCCCACGATCCACGAGCCCCAGTGAGCTTTCAGAGGGCCTGGCTAACCCAGAAGTGGGGCCCAAAAGCCTCGAACCGAGAGCTCTGCAGCAATGACGTTGGCCTCTTCAGCAAATACAATGCTGCACAGGTAAGAAAATGACTTAGCGCTTCGGGGATCAATACTCCCGCGACGAACTGGAGGCCAGCGCTCAGGGTGGCAGTGGGGGTCGGGGTGACAGCTCCCCGAAGCCTCTGTACCCCCCCCCCCCCCCACCCACACCAGGCTGCGGCCCCGCACAGCTCCTGCCAGGCTGCCCTGATCTATCGGCTCTCCCCCGGGAGCCTCCCAACTGCCCGTTGGTAAACAAAGCCTTTATTTCCCAGGCCGGTGGGGAAAAATTTCAGGCCTTTATAATTAAGTGTCCCGGTGAAGGGCAGCTGCCGAATTCTGGCGCTGGGTGCCCGTCAGGCGGGTGATGGATGGTAACAACACATCATTCCGGTGGCAGCCTGGCTTTGAGCTATGGGGGTCGTATATCACGGCACGGCCGTCTGGTCTCACTGCGCTCGGGCGCGAGAAGCGGGGCTCTGGCTGGGGTGGGGGCGAAGAGGGGCCCGGGCTGGCCTGGCGTGGGGGGTGCCTCCCTTAACCAAGGAGGCCGGGGGACAGAGCCGGCTGGCGGGTGTCCCCATGCCTAGTCTGTCCTGCCTCCCTCGCTCTTCTCTTACCCTGTAGCGTCACTCCGGGAGAAACCCAGAAGCCACGCTTGCTTCCTGCCTTTTCCTTCCTCCGTCCGTCCGTGCAACCCTTCCGCCGCTTCCCTGTTGATTTTGTCCCTAAAGGGCTCTGGAATTCATCTGCCTTCCTGCACCTGACAGACAGCATCCACACCCCAGCCACCACCTCTCCCTCTCTTGCTCTGTCCTCCCCTGTGGGTGGGATGCCACCCTCCCCGCCCCCGGCCCCTGCAAGTGGCCCCGCCGACTTGCTGGGGTCACTGGAATGAAGCCACGGCGTGGCACTTCCCACGTCCAAGGCTCAAGAAGCCTGGCAGCTTTCCCTCGTGCTTTGCCGTCGTCATGAGGAGGACGTGTCCACGTGAGCCCTCTGGTCCCGCGAGGAGGATGAGGGACAGGTAGGGAAGAGCCGCTCCCATGCCTGGTGTAGGGCAAAGCGCCTCCAGCCCCCAGCGGGCCCCAGGCCGTGTGAACCGTAATCACAGACGGGAGTTCTTCTGCATCACCAAGTTTAGGCCTTGATTGTCACGCAGCAGCAGCTAACTGATACATAAGAGCCCACAGCCCCTGCCCGCTTTTGGCCCCTCCGACTTCTCCAGCCTCATCTGTGCCATTCTCCTCTGTCATTATTGCTTTTCCCGGCCTCAGGGCCTTTGCCCATGCAGCACCCCCTTCCACCACCTGCAAAGCTTTTTCATGGTTCTCTTCTTCCTGCCCTTGGGTCTCAGTGTAAACATCATCTCCTTGGAGACACATGTGACCCACCTCCCCTCCCCCATTAAAAGTAGGTTTCCCGACTCATGACATTTGCTAATTCAGTCTCTTGTTTGTGTCCTTCGTGAAACCTAAAAACTTTTTGAAGCTATTATTTTCTTTTTCTCTCCTCACTGTTCTCCCCACCCCTCCCCTCCCTGTTTCTTCCTCTCTGTCTCCTTCTTTTTTTTAAAAAAATTTTTTTAATGTTTATTTATTTTTGAGACAGAGAGAGACAGAGCATGAATGGGGGAGGGTCAGAGAGAGAGAGGGAGACACAGAATCTGAAACAGGCTCCAGGCTCTGAGCTGTCAGCACAGAGCCTGACGTGGGGCTCGAACTCACGGACCATGAGATCATGACCTGAGCAGAAGTCGGCCGCTTAACCGACTGAGCCACCCAGGCGCCCTTCTCTGTCTCCTTCTCTGCGCTGCAGGCTTTATGATGGCAAGGGCCGGGTCTTAGGGCTTCTCTTTCTCACAGATGTGTCCCCGGCACTGAGATGCGTGCCTGGACACAGTGGGTGCTCAGTCGGTACGCGTTGACCCTATGTTGACCGGATGTCTCGCGGTGCGTACGGGACGGCACTGGGCTGGGACCCAGGCCTTTGTGACTTTCCGTCAGCCCCTGCTTTTGGCTGCCAAAGGCTTCATGCGTGCGTTAATGCTCTGTGACGGGAAGGCTGGGGTTGCTGGTGGAGGCACACCCAGACCGAGGGGCCATCAGCCGTGGGCCCCACCAGGCAGGGCAGGGACACATGCCTGTCATGTCCCCCTTGTGTTTCTGGAGCTCACTCCATGCCTGGCCCAGAATGGTCTCCAACTATTGTTGGATCAGCAGATGAAAAAAAAAAGGTTCTAGCTCAGGGCTTAGACGGACCTCAAGGGGCTTGTGAACCTTTGAAATGGTGAGCCCACGGCAGAGGACACAGCCCTAGGAGGGGCTGTGTCTCAAGACAGATCCCTCCTGAGCTTCACAACTTTAATCAAGCCTCTTTCCGGAAGACCTTTTCAGAGCCTTTAATATGTTAATGTACACTGGGACTCCTGGAGGGGATTGCGAATTTCTTGTTCCCCAGCGGTACTTAACCAGGGGACCCTCCAATCAGGGACTGTTTTGTGGCATTCCTGTTCCACAGGACACATTGACTTGGAATAAGCTCACACCTACTGCCTTCACTGGCCAAATCCAGTCCTCAGATGTTTTTCATTTGGTCATTGTAGGGTTGGAAAAGTCAGCAACTCTTAAAAAAACATCTCAACGTCCAGCTTCTCTCAGAGAACTAAGAAGGGGGCCTTCTGGGTCCATATTCCTACATGGAAATAACCAGCTGGAGCCAAATAAACTCCTACAGGCAGGGCTGTACCCCACTTTGCCACAGTCCACACCGCTCCCTACTGCCTTTCGCTCTGTCCTCTTTCTGCGCTTTCCCTTCCTTGTTTGGCCCCAGGCCTCCTGCACGTGTTACCCGTGGCCCAGAATGTCGTGTGCAGCCCCCAGCAAGCTGGCCCTTGTCCCGGAGGGGAATCTCCTTGGCGCATTTCCTACAAAAAGGAGGGAGCCCAAGGGATGGCCTCAGGAAAGGGTCTCCCGGGCATAGAGATGGTTGTGATGGCAACTCCACCCTGGGCGGGACAAAGGGAAGGAGAGATGAAAGGAGCAGCTCAGATTTCTTGCCAGAGGTCTTTGGGCCGTGGGGGAGTAGGGGGTGAAAGGGGGCAGTGGGCCGATGGGGAGGTGGGTGGGAGGGGACGGGGCCTGAGACCAGCTCACATCTCCCCAGCAGCTAATAGTTTTGCCTCCTTTCCTGCCCAAGAGGTCAGATCTCGGATGCTAGGAGTCGAGCTGCGGGGAGTCCTGGGGGGCTGGGGCTGGCCCAGGGCGACCGCCAGCTTGGGGGCCGGGGGGCTGGCAAAACACTGGACACAAGGCTTTGAATCAGATTCCGGGGTCTGCATGGCCAGAAATTCTAAGCGCCAGAGGAATAGTGTTACCGTTATTATTTCTGAACCCCGTGGGTGGTTGCGGCCTAGGCCGTGTGACCCACGCCACAGCCCGTGAGGCAGACACCGCAATGTCCTTGATTTTACAGATCAACACAGGCACAAGGAGGCAAGGCAATTGGCCTTAGGACTTGAACCCAGGCGGGTCTCCCCCCACCGCCCCGAGCCCCACAAGGCGCCCCGGAAATGAGAGACATTCATTTTTGACAAAGCGCCTTCTGGTTCTCCCTCCCAGGGAACCATCCTAAGCGCGGTGAGGACTGTAGGAGGTCAGGGGACAATCCCATCTCGGAGGGCCGGGGAGACAGGAGGGGTGGTCCCATGGAGCGGACAGAGCTAGGTCTCCTGACCCCACCCAGTGCCTCTGGGAGGGAGACCCAGAATCTTCTGAGGGAGGGCTATGCCTTCTGGGGGCCAGGACCAGTCCGCTTTTGCTACAACTCACCGGCTGTGCCCACTTCGTGGATGCAGAAACTGAGGCAAGGTAAGCGGTATGAGGTCTCACAGTAGAGCAGAGACTCACCCCCCAAGAAGCCTGACGCTGAGCCAGCCGCTCAGGCCACCGTGCCCCACAGCCTGGCCTGAGGAGGGAGCTGTGGCTGTCCCTGCACGGAAAACTACGCCCCCAACCTCTCCCCCAGTGAAAACCACCGTGTGATGCCTCAAGTGTGCTCCAACCCCCTGAAGGCCCCACATGGCTTAGCCGTGGCTGCCTCACTCTCCTCCACCCAGCAGTGCTCCCTCCTCTCTGTCTGATGGCCCAACAATCCATCTGTCAAGAGCCAGGTCAAATGTCCCTTTGGCTCTGCAGCCTTCCGTGACCTTCCCCGAGGCTGGACGAGCTCATGCTCTCCCAGAAGCCTTCCCTGCAGCCCTCTTTCCACAGGCTCAGTGAGGGAAATCTTCCCCTTGCTGCTAAGTCACCTCGTGTCTCTACCATTCTGCCCCGCCCCCACCGTGACAGCACATTTCCTTCTGGGCCAGGAGCCCCACTGGGCACCAGCCAGGTCTGTCCTGTCCCTGTCACCCCCTGCACATATCTTCCACATCCTCCATGAGAGGGAGGGGGTAAGTGGGGGGAGTCCCTGCTGAGGCCCCCCTCGGGGCTGTGTCTCAGCCGGGCTGGGGGTGACTCAGTGAATGGCTGCCCTGTCTGAGCTGCCTGTCGCCCCTCGCCCCCGGGGCCATGCGGTCATGTCCTGTGCAGGGCTTAGGTAATAGGGTGGCGGGTGGTGGAGCGGGGACACCAGCAAGGCTGGCCTGGCCTGGCTGCAGGATGAGCCGACTTTTCCAGGCCCCGCCGAGCGTGCATTACTCCCACCGTCTGCCCCCACTGCCAAGGCAAACACGGGGTCTCTTCTCTTTAGGGGATCTGGCTGTCGACACTGGGGTCAGGAGGCAGCACACAGGGCTCCCTCTACCTGGCCTGTGGGGAGTTAACCCTTTGCCCCTCACCCTGGCCTCAGGCCTGAGATGCCGCAGAAGGGCGGTTGAGGCCAGGTGAGTCAGTTTCCCCCAGAGCCCCACAAAGCGTCTGGGTCCCCGACGGGGTCATGGTGCAAAGACTGGACTTTGTGTTTCTGAGGGCGTCACTTGCCCTACCTCCTTGCCTGACAGGTGGGGAAACTGACCCCAAAAAAGAGAAGGCGGCCTTGTGCGGGAAACAGGCACCAAGAGGCTAAGGCACCCGCTGGAGGTCACACAGCTAATCCATAGTGGCTCAAAGATTTGCTCCCCGACAGCCTGGCTCCTGAGTTGGGGCCTTCCCGGTTGCCTCTGCTTCCTGCCCCGTGCCCTTCCCAGCTTAGTCCTGGTCCTCTCTGACCTCAGGCTCTTCACCTGTCAAGTGGGGATAAGAATCCCTGCCCTCCCTGTCTTGCAAGAGAAGAGCGGGGGGCGGGGGGCTCTCATGAAGGGAAGGCAGGGTGTAAGCTACAAAGGATTGTGGGCCAGGCTCTGGAGGGCTTTGCTGCTCATTTACGTGCACAGGGGACGCTGTTTGTCCAAGTGTTACCTTCACACTCTAGCTGGTGTGTGAATCTTCGGTGGGGGGGGGGGGTCTTTACACCCCCCTGAGCCCCCCGGAGCCCCCCCCAGAGCCACCCCAGGAGCCAGATCCACTTTAGAGCCTCGGAATCCTCCCATCAGCCGTGCGTGTGGGACTCTGACTGTCTCTACTCGCGGAAGCCCAGAAAGAACTGTTGGGGGTGTTTCAGAAGAGAGGAAGGCCGGGGGCACCTGGGGAGCACCGATTTCCGGCAGGAGGACCTTTGAGGCGGGAGGGGGGAGACACAGGCAGGAACGGAGGGAGTCGTCTTGGTCCAGCAAGCCTGTGAGTTGGAACAGAAGTTTGTTGTGGGGGACCGGGGGCAGTGAGTTGAAGGACCCGCCGGGGACGTGACGGCCTCCGCTCTCGACACTGGGGCTCACCGGTGTCTAGACAGCCAGGCCGGGCCCCAGGCCGCGTCCCCGGTGCGGGGAACGGGGATAAAACACCTGCCGGGACGCCTCCGGAGCAGCCACAGGCCGGGCCTCACCTGCCACGGGGCCTTTTCATCGTTTCCAATCTGGAGAATTTCGCTGGAGGGAGTTAAGGCGGCTCCTTCGTCCTGGGTGGGTTTCGAGTCCCAGGAGGAGCCTGGGACTTCCCCTCCAAGGCACGACGAGTCACCCGATACAGGTGGACGGGCCTGACACCCAGGAAGCGTCGCTTACAGTCCCTCCCCGGTTTCTGCTCGCTTGTCCCTCCGCACGCACCCCGCATTTGCTGCCTGTGGGGCCCCGGGAGCTGAGGCCTCGCTGGCTGCCCCAGTCCGGGGGACCCCACTGCCGTCCCCCCACGAATTTGTTCACCGTGACAGGTTATTTTCTGTCTTAGAGTTCCACATTCCATCTGCCCCGGCTCAGTTCCTGCCCTTTGTGGGGAGAGAGGCAAGCTTTCTTTTCCCCATTTAAGTTTTTAAGGAAACCTCCCTTCCTTCCATCTTCTCTATAGGGAGGGATGTGCCTGACCCACCTTTAAAGGGAGGGGCCGGGGCACTTGGCCAAAGAGCCTCCAGGAGAAGAAGGAATCTGCCGGCTGGGGTGTTGGATGATGCCAGGAGGTCAGTGGCTGGCTCAGTTTCCCCTCTGGAAAGGGCATTTCGACACAGTGCTCTCTGAGTTTCTTTCTGTTTGAGTCACTTTATGGTCAAGGTTGCTTTGTCAGCCACCCCTCCTTCCAGGTCAGGGTTTCTCCCTGCCCCCCATGGGTACCCATAGCCCCTCAGCCCCCTGTTAGCCCCCGCTGCTGACCTTCCACCCGCCTCCGTCGTCGGCATCTGGGAGCAGCTGCTGTGTGCTGTCACCATGCAGGACTTTCTCACCCTTGGTCCCCATCTTACTGGATCGTCCAACCCCAGGGGACACATCCTCGTTGGAGCCGAGGCAACCGAGGCACAGAAAGGTGAGGCCAGCTGTCCAAGGTCACCCAGCCCTCCATGGCCAAGCCTAGACTCACACCAGGATGCCCCCAGTCCAGGACTGCTCCCCTCAGGCGGATGGAAAATCCCCAGCTTTATTCACAATGTTCATTGGTTCCCGACCCAGTTCCCAGTTTTGGGGCCAAACTCGACTAACCAAACCAACCAAAAAGAAAAAAAGAAATCTTTTGGCGAAACCTCCCCACTCCGTTCCTTCCTCGAGACCTGGGGATTCTTTTTTTTTTTTTTTTTTTTTTTTTTTTGGCATATCTGCAGGAGGTGGGGGCCCAGCAAGGGAGGAGCGTTCACCCTTCGACTCTTTGTGGCCAACTCCGGGGAGCGTTTCTGAGGCCGGCTGCTTTGGAGGCCCCTGGTGCCCCCGCCGCAGCCCCCTCCCCAGGTCTCCTGGCAGGGCCGAGGGGGGCCTGGGCGCTTGTCAATGCATCTTAGCAATCGGAATGTGCCCTCTGACCCCGCCTTCGCCTCCCCGTGAGTTTCAGAGAAGGTTCTTTTTTCCAAACCGCTGCCCCTCGGCCTTCTGGAAACAAATGGAGTTTGATTCAGTCTGTGTGTGGCTTGAAAAGCCGCTGTTTGGGGGGTTACTTAAAAAAAAAGTCTTTGGAACCCCTGCAATGTTTGAAGGACTTTTATTTTTCGGCGGGGAGCATCCAACTGGTGCTGGGAATGTGCCCCGTGAGAGGGAAGAAGGGTCCGGCCCATCTGGGGGACCAGGAGGCCGGGGGCTGAGCGGTCCACCTGATAGCCCCAGATTGGGTTTCTTACCGATTTTTCATTAGATTCCGAGTCTCTGCAGCGGGGCTCCCTCGGGGGCTGGAAGGCCCTGGTGACTTAGAAGGTCAGAGGCTACATTTTCTGGAACATGCCAAAGCCTTGGAAGGAGTGCTTGAGCCAGAGAGGAAGGAAGGGGCCGGGAGAGCTGCCTGAAAGCTAGCTGGAGAGAAGAGTCCAAGCAAGTTGGTTCTTCCCCCCCCTTCCTGGATGAGAAGTTTCTTCAGCAGGGAAGGAGGCTCCCTCGGCTTCCCATGGCTTCCCATCAAGGCGTGCTTGACCTGGGTCCCTCCTAGCTGCGTACTGTTTCTTGAGAGCTCCGCTAGCTAAATGGGTAAGGGGCTGAGTCTGCTCTTATCCAGGCTCTGTCTCTGTGTGGCTTCAGCAAAGGGGGTCCCACGTGTGCCTCATTTCCATCAAGGGAAACCGGGGCCCGACTACCTTTATCCGAGATCAGGGTTCAGCCAACTCATTCCGTAAAGGGCCAGACAGTACCGATCTTAGGTCGTGCAGCCTCTGTGCCACGTAACTCTGTCGTGGACCTGGAAAGGAGTCACGGGCAGTGTGTAACAGAATGAGTGCGGCTGTGTCCCAACACGTCTTTATTTTCAAAGACCAGTGAGGGGTCGGATTTGGCCCATGGCGGGCTGTGGTTTGCCAACCCCAGTGGAGATTCTCGGGGGAGGGTCCTTGGAGTCGCCACATCAGGAGCCCCACGTGAGAGCCCGGCGGGGCCAAAGATGGCGGACAGTCAAGGAAAGCTGGGCGCTGGAGTCCGACAGGTCTGGGTTCTCGTCCTATCTCGGAAGCACGCCTGCTGTGTGGTCTTGGGTAAGTCGCTTCACCTCTCTGAGCCCCAGTCCCCCATTTGTAAAATGCAGGCAACCTGTCTACAGGGTTGGCTGTTGGAATGACAACTTAGCAACGCCTGGTGCGTGGAGAGCCCTCGACAAACATCAGCCCATGTTTTATCTGTACTAGAAAGACAGCATTTCCCCACCCAGCCCCTTGGATCCATGGTGAACAAGAGGGAGAAGATCAAACACTTCCTGTCTCTCAACCCACGTTTGAATCCCGACTGGGCGACTGTGGGCAACACACTTCACCTCTCTGAGCCTCGGACTCTTTCTTCTCTGGAACGGGGCTCATCATTCCTAACTTTCAACATCTTCGCACGGAAAAGGAGCGAAAAGAAGAAGCCCCTCCCCCTCTGCCACATGCAGCCCCGTTTACTATGGTGGATCCCCAGGGGGCGCCACCTGGCGGCTCTGAATCAGCAGACCCCAAGCATAGCTGTGGCTTCTCGACTCTGCCGCTAGCCTGCCTCCCCCTCTGTCTTCCTCATCTCGGTGAAGGGCACCGCCATCTGCCCAGTGGCTCAGCCAGACCCCTAGGAGTGGCCCCGAACGTTCCTCCCATCCATCCACATCCCAGCTGCACTAGCTGTTGGCCAACATGGCCGCCATGATGGCCGCAGGGCTCTTCTCATGCTCGCTGCTTCTCCCGTTGGCAGGTGGGCTCGTCGACCCTGCCCTTGATGCTGGCCTCCGCCTTGTGACTCCTTTTGCCAATAGAATGTAGTGGAAGTGACTGTGGGGGTCCTGGGCTTAGGCCTCAAGAGGCCCAACAGCTCTCACTTTCATCCCTGTGCTGCTGTGGAAGGAAGCTGGAGAGACATGCCGCCTAGTGGGGACTCAGATGCCCCAGGCATGTGAGCGGAGTCTTCTGGAACTTTCCAGCCCAGCCCAGCTCCAGGCTGAAAAGCAGTCCCATGAGCGGGCCCCTGTGACACCATGTGGAACAGGGACCGCTGTCCCGGCTGGGCCACAGAATCACGAGCAATGAAAGGGTTACCGTGTAAGCCACTACGTTTTGGGTGCTTGGTTACACACAACAGGCAATGGAACCCCACCCACCTGTCAAAGATCCCTCCACCATATTTTCCAGAATCTTCCAGGCATCGTCATCTGTCACCTGTATTATGGCATGAGGCCTCTCCCTGGCCTCCCAGCTTCCACTCTGGTGTCTTCCAGACTATCCTCCTTAGGACCAAAGGGCTTGAAGCAGATCTCAGACTTGCTTGGTCTCTTGATAAACCACCCGCCCCCCCCCCCCCCCCCCCCCGGAACTGGTAAGAGAACCCAGCGTGGCCCAGCCTGCAAGTGCCTCGTGACCAGGCCTCTGGGTAACTCCCTGACCTCGGCCCTCACCAGTCTTGTCCCTGTCCACTCTGCTGCAGCCACATTGACCTTCCTTCTAGTCCTTGGAGACACCCAGCTCTTCTTCACCCCGGAGACTTTGACTGAGCCATTTCTCTGCTGGATCCCTCTGCCCTTGGGTTGGGTCCTTGTCACTCAGATCTCAGTTTGAGGCTTTCCTGGCCACCCCAACTAAGGTGCCTCCTGTCCTTGCTGACCGAGTCACTCCCATCTCCCTCCTTTATTTTCTTCATGGCACTTGATGTCCTTTTTAGAAACTCCTGCATTACCCTCCTGAGCCCCTACTGAGATGTCCATCCCCATCATAGGTCAGGCTGTGTAACTGTCCTCGGATCTGGCTGATAGGGGGTGGAATAGAGTTTCTCCTCTTCATTAAAACAGATAAACAACCTCCCTCTGAGTGACCCTGTAGCACATGCTGGGGCTCTGGCTGTGCACATGTCCGTCGGGGGCATCATTCGCTTTTCCCAGACATTCAGCAAGGGAGGTCTAATACCAATCCCATTTCACAGATGAGGAAACTGAGGCCCGGAGGTCGAAGCGGTTTGCCTGGGGTCACACCGCAAGTGAGGAGTAGGGGTGGGATGAGCCTGGGGTTTGGGTGGGACCACACGTGGGCTCTCACCGCCACACCCTGGCTTCGTTGCTGCCCGCACCCCTCCTATGTGCCCAGCTTAATGCAGAGAATGAATCAGGGCTTTGGGGCGTTTTGGAGAGAGGTCCGTCTTGCCTTCTCTTCCTTCCCATGAACCTCGCGCCACGCTCTAGTTGACCTTCTTCCTGCTGCCTTTTTGTGAGAGACAGCTGCTTTCCGTCAAGGGAACACCGAGACGGTGTGATGGACGCTGAGCGTGGCACCTGGGGCAGTGTCCACTCGAGAAACAGCAGCGATGACCCATGCTCGCGGGACCTGCTACCGGGGCAGGTTCTGCACAGCCGCGTGTCTCCTGAGCAGAAGGAACGAGTGTGATGTTATCAAGGAAAGGTGGTTTTTCCGAGTTTGTGGACAGGGCGACAGGTCCAGGGAAGAGAGGTGAGTTGTCCAAGGCCAAGAACAAGTGAAGGAGAGAATCAGACTTGGGGGCACCTTGGGTGGCTCCGTCGGTTAAGGGTCCGACTTCGGCTCAGGTCACGATCTCGCGGTTTGTGAGTTCAAGCCCTGCATCGGGCTCTGTGCTGATGGCTCGGAGCCTGGAGCCTGCTTCAGATTCTGTGTCTCCCTCTTTCTCTGCCCCTCCCTTGCTCGTGCTCCGTCTCTCCCTCTCTCTCCCAAAAACAAAAAAAAGAAACATTAAAAAGAAACAAAACAGAACAAGGTTTGAACCCGGATCTCTGAGCCCATCCTCTGTGATGTGCTAGGACCCTCCAAGCTCCCTTCTTCCTCCTGTTGCATTCAGGGAGCACCTCCTATGTGCCTGGTCTGTGCCTGATGCTGGGAACCTGCCCTGGGCCCTTTCCACCATGACAGGCATAAAAAGTTATTTTTATGGCTGCATCCTTTTCCAGGCTGGATTATATTTATATTTATCTTCTGATTTTAAAGGAAGTGAAAACATGTCTGTGGGCCTCTAAAGGTAGCCAAGGCCCTCAGCACTGTACCTAATGTACCCAACAGAGACGCCAGCCCTGCCCGCTTGACACAAATCAAAACAATCCTACAAATGAAGCTTAAATCACAAACCGTGACAAGTTTTACAAGGGAGAGGCTCTGGGTGTTATAGGATTTGTGGCCGGGTTTGACCCTACATGGGAGGCTGAAGGGGCATCTCCCAGGAAGTTAATCTCAGCTTTGAGGAGATCAGGCAAGCATCCATGATAAGTGGAGGAGAGAGTGTCCCAGGCTGAGGAAAACAGTGTGTGCAAAGGCCCTGTGGCAAGAACAGAGGGCTCACGGGGGCCAAAGAGCGCCCGGGTCCACCAGCCACTGGACCAGGAGGGAGAAGATCTGTCCCTGAGGCTTTGTGGGGAGCACTGCCTTGCCCACACGTTCCCTTCAGACCCCCGGCTTCCAGGGCTGTGAGCCAATAACTGTTTGCTGCTGTATACAAGCCCCCCAGCTCGTGGCGGTGTGCTATGGCCGCCGCGGGGCCACCGCTGTAGGGTCCCCAGCAGGAGAGGGCCACCCAGGCCACACCTGCATGGACGGGCCAGGCTACCCGGGAGCTAGAAACTTCCCCACCCGGGGGAGGTATGGAATCCGAGTGGGAAGGTCTTCTCGAGCTTTCTGAGACCCAAACTGAGGCTCAGAGAGGGCTGTGCTCAGCCCGGGGACCCAGCCTGTGAGGGCAGGACCTGGGACCCCGGGCTCTCCTCCTGTGGCTCCCCCTGTGTTTATAGCCTCCTACCAGCACCATACGGCTACCAGCTCCTTTATGTATTTGGACACTCCTTGTCCCAGGCCCTGACTTCCATCGGGATGGCTCCTGGCGGACGTGAAGTGGGAGGGGCCACCCAGTGTCCCCCAGCCGGCTACCCAGGACCCTAAAGCGGGGTCGTCAGTACCCCCACTGTGGGTGCCCCCTCATGTCGGCCAGGACCCCTCTCAGACAGCAGACATGCCTGGGCTCAGGTTTCAGCCTGGCTGGCATGATTTGGCTCGAGGCTTTCGAATGGGGATGCTGGCTCTGGGCAAAGGCCAGTGGAGATGGGACCCGTGATAGGCACCCGGCCCGGAAGACGGAGCCCGAGAGTGTAGGTCCAGCTTTTAACCGTTTTCCACCTGTGTGACCTCGGGATTGTGCCTCAGTTTCCCATCTGTACAATGGGGGCGTAAGAAGGCACAGGAATAACGTAAGTGATGCCGTGGGCCAGGCTGCCTGACGGGGGTCAGCTTCTAGTCGATAGAAGCTGCCATGATTATCACTCTCTCCCGCTCCCATCCGTTTCTCATTGATTTCGATTTTGCTGAAAGGTCCGTCCCGCCCTATCCTTCCACAGAAGAGTAGAAAGAACCTGTCTCTCAGGACCCCTGGCCACTGATTCCAGTTTCCTTCCCGACTTGCTGTGTGGTCTTGGGCACATCGATGACCCTCTCTGAACTTTGCCTTGAAACTTTTTATTTTGAAATTCTAGACTCACAAGAAGTCGCAAAACCAGTAGGGGGTCCTGGGGGCCACGCCCCCAACGCACATAGCTGTAGGACAACCTCAAAATCAGGGAACCCTGATGTTCACCCGACCACCGGAGCCCCTTGAGTTTCCATCAGTTTGTACGTGAACCTGTGTGTGTGTTTGTGTGTGTGTGTGTGTGGGGGGGGGGTTCCGGGCAACTAGATGTCATGCATACATACCCAGGACCACCCCCGCCACCAAGATGCAGAAGTGCCCCATCACCAAGGAGGGGCTCTTCCGTGCCACCCCGTGATGGGTGGGCCCATCCCCCGCCTTGTCCCCATCCCCAGGCAACCCCTGATCTGCTCTCCAGCTCTGTGGTTTTGTCCTTTCAAGAAAGCGCTCTAAATTTCCCTCTGGGTGCTTTCCGTGTCCATTTGAGAAAGTGTTCTCAAAAATTCCTCTTCAGAAAGGCCACTGTCTTCTGTGAGGCTGTAGGATGCCTTCAACTGTGCTTTCATTTGTGTCTCTAGAACAGAGGGGGCCATAAAGCAGATGGGGAAACTGAGGCCCAGCAGGGCAACCCGACTGGCCTTGAGCCACACAGCGAGTGGGTCCATGAACCCAGCTTGCTCCTGCTTGGGGCCCCAAAGATCCCTGCAGTCCAGTGAAAACACAAATACACCGCCTGACCAGGTGACGGATCTTCAAACAGTCCCATCGACCTCCCCCTGGCCGAGGTTCTTGGGTGCGGGGACATCTGGCCTCTGGGCTCTCCTCGGCCTGAGGTCGGGGTCCCTCTCTGCTCAGCCCCAGGGTCCCCAGCGGCGCCAGTGGAAACGTCGGTGCTCCTGTGGTGATCTGAGGAGGCCCCGGGGCAGGTCGGCCCGGCCCCCATCCAGGTGAGCTGGGGCCACCACCAGCCCCGGGCACAGACGGGCCCCTCGGTCTCGGGGCGCTGGGCAAGCGAGCAGACGTGAATGTCAATAAACGCCACAGTCGGAGAGCTGACCCACGCCCTCGCTGGAATTAAGAGCTTATTCATAACTCTCTCCTGCCACCAAAACACACTTTGCAGAGGGCTAACGTAAACAGTGCTGTTTAACCTGACCTCCTTGGGGCTTGTGGCCCTGCCCAGGTCCTGCCACTCAGAGCGGAAATTTGGCACCTTCCCCCCACCCACCCCCCTGGACCACTTGGACCACCCCCAGAGTCTCCCCCTTAGAGAAATAATCAGATCATCCCCGTGGCCTGGCGAGGGGGGGCAGCGGTGGTGGGGGGGGTGGTGATGGATGGACTTGCAGAGGAGGTGACAGCCCACTATTGATTGAGGGCACGTTGAGGAATCTGGATCCTATTCCAAGAGCAGTGGGAAGCCATGGAAAGGGTTTTAAGTGGGGGGATGACGGGAAATGATTTATGTTTTCGAAAATATTACTCTGACCGCCGTGTGAAGAATTGGCTGTAGAGGGCAGGAGTGGAAGTCGGGAGCCTACTAAAGACACTCAAACAAGAGGTGACAGTGGCCTGGGCAGGGTGGCAGCTGAGAAGACGGAGGGAGGTCAACACACACACGGCGGGCTTTGACAGTCTGACGTGACGGCACGAGGGGATGAAGGGTCCATCCGTTGTTTGACGAAGATGGCGGATGGGGGCCTTTGGGGGGCATGGTGGGACCAAGCCACAGCCCTGCATGGGCATGTTGGGTCTGAGATGGCCGGGAGTCTTCCAGTTGGGGTCTAACAGGCCACCGGCTCCCGGACCCCCCATGTCACCCGGCAGAGGAGACCCATGATGAGAGAGGCCTGGGAGGAACGACCAGCAGAGAAGATGCTCACGTTACCCAACAGCTCTGAGGCATCCCGGGGGGTGAGGTCTGGAAAGACTCCGTGACATACAACAGCATGACAGGCATTGGCGACCACAAACAGGAGTGTGTTTAGAGGGCTGGTAGGGGCAGGAGGACCACTGGAATGACAACAATAACAGAAGAGCCCAGAAACAGGCTTCTGTGCCTATGGAGACTTCATATACGGTGGGGGACGCACTAGCCGCCAGCCGAGAAGCAGCCATCCACAGAAGGGTGCCGGCGGGTGTTGCTCAGCACTGATTCGAACCGAGCAATCAAGTCATAAAGACACACGGAGAAGCCTTAAGTGCATGTTACTAAGCGAAAGAAGCCGATCTGAAAAGGCCACCTACTGTACAATTCCGACTCTATGACATTCTGGAAAAGACAGATCTATGGAGACAGGACAAAGATTTAGTGGTTGCCAGGGATTGGGAGGAGGGTGGGATGAACAGGCAGGAGCCCCGAGGAGTTTTAGGGCAGTGGAAATACTCTGTACGATACCATAATGATGGACACACGTCATCATACGTTTGCCCAAGCAGCAGAATGTACAACATCGAGAGTGAGGCTGAAGGTAAACTATGGTGTCTGGGTGATAATGATGTGTCAGCAGTATAGGCTTATCAGTTGTAACCAATGGACCACTCTGATAATGAAGGAGGCTGTGTGCGGTGGGGAGGGGGCAGGGGTTATATGGGGAATTCCTTGAAATTTTGCTGTGAGCCTAATCTGCTCTAAAAATATAAAATCTTAAAAAAAAAAGAATACCAGAAAATGATGATCTAAGTGACAATACGGCACACAGTCTTTGAGATGGCCCCCGTGATTCCACCTCCCGATGTTCAGTCCTCTGTGTAGTCCCTTCCTCTTGAGTGTGGGCAGGGCCAGTGGCTTAATTTCTAACCAGTAGAATGTGGCAAAGGGGATGGGACGTCACACCCTTAATTGCATTACATTGTATAAAACTGTCCTGCTAGCAGGTGCCCTCTCTCTCTCTCTCTCTCTCTCTCTCTCTCTCTGTCTCCCCATTGCTAGGCTTTGAAGAAAAAAGCTTCCATGGATTTTAGAGAAATTGCAGAGAAATGAGTTCTGTTAACAAGCTGAGGACCTTGAAAGTGGATCCTTCCCCAGTCAAGCCTCTGATGAGAAGCCAGCCCCACCCAACACCTTTACTGTACTAACATTGGGACACACTAAACAGAGGCTCCAACTAAGCTATGCCCAGACTCCTGACCCCCAGAAATTATGAGGTGATAAATGTGTGTTGTTTTAAATAATAACTTTGTCATGCAGCATAGACAACTAATATAAACTACATTATGTTTAATCCCAAACTCGCACAGAACACATACACACAAACAGATAGATTCAAGATGCATTAGAGACCTAAATGCAAAGAGCTAACATCTCAGAGTTCTAGATGGAAATGCAGATGGTCTTTTATAATCCTGGGCTAAAGGAAGGTTTCTTAATCATAGCACAAAAACCATAAACCCTAAAGAACAAGATTGCTAGGTTTGACTACCTTAAAGTTTAAAATTTCTTTTCAGCCAAAGTTATCATAAATAAGTTAAACAAGAAGACAAAAACTGGAAAAGGATATCTGAACACGTATAACTGAGTGAGGCTTGAATCCCTAATATGTAAAGAGCACTTACAAATCAATAAGAACAACACTAACCATCCAGTGGAAAGATAGGCAATGAGTACAACCTGACGGTTCTCAAAACAGAAAACCCTGATGACTGATAGTCATGAAAGATATGTAACCTCACTAGTGATCAGGGAATACAAATGGAAACACCCACAAGATATTACCCATCTGCTTCACAGAAATTTTAAAACTTGAGAATACCAAGTGTCAATGAGCCTGTGGGGAAGCAGCTTTTCTCTGCAGCAGGTGGGAGTGTAAGTTGGCAGAATCATGTTGGAGAGCCATTAGGGAGCATCCAAGACAGTTAAAGGTACCTTACCGACCTAATCATTGCTATTTAGTCACTATCCTCTAGAAATGTTAGCTGTTGCCCAGAGGGACGCGTTCCAAGATGTTCACCACCGTGTGGTTAGTAACAAACGTTCCTCAAAACAAGGATGAGAAGTAAATGGAAGTGTGCTCACAGTTGGTGAAAATGAACCAGTGCTGTGTCAGTTGGGAAAAAGAAGACTGAGCAAAAAACAAAACAACACAAAACAAAACAACCAAGTTGGAGAACGATGCACAGAATGGATCACCATATATGTAAAGTTTTCAAAAGTGAAAAATTTTGCTTGTGGATTCATCCACATGGGATAAAAGCGTAAAGCCGTGAAAGGGGAAGATAAATACCGAGACATAAATATTCAAGACAGTGATAAACTCTGCAGAGGAAAAAGGGTAATAGATCCATAACATTTAATGACTTAAAAAAATCGGAAGCAAAAAAAAAGTCGGTAGCCGGCTTCCGTGCGGTAGCCATTAGTCCTGTGTGGTTACTTACATTTAAACGTAAATTAATGAAAAGTACGCACAATCAAAACGTTGGCTCCTCAGCCACGCCAGTCCCGGCTTTGAGGGCTCACGAGCTGCACGTGGCCAGTGGCTCCCGAATTGGGCAGTGCAGATATACAGATACCGTTTCCATTTTCGCGGAAGGTTCTTTTGGGCAGTGCTGTTCTAGAAGGTTCCAAATGCTTTGGGTATTTCCTAATGAGTCTTTAAAAGCAAGGACTGGAAGGTGAACAACGGAAGCAGGGAGGGCACAGGCGTCTTTTGAAGTGTGGGTCTGGAGGGGACCAGGAAGATGGGGAGAAGGGAAGGCACAAGGCCTTGGGGGCGGGGGGGGAGGGAGGGAGACACGGTCCCCGGCGGCCCCTGAGGCCCGTACCTGGTGCCCCGTCTCGGTGACTCCCGGCCCTCACCCTTTCAGGTTCCTGCCGGTGGAGATAAATAACGCCTGCCATGCCTGTCACAGATATTTGAAAAACATATTAATCACTTTAACAAATATTAGCTCAGAACAGCCATAAACAGTCTCTAGAATTTCCTCTTTGCGGGTGTATTACAATGAAAAATATGCTAATATGGGTGCCTAATTGATTGTGTTTGAATAACTTCCTTTATGACAATAAGTGTTTGAGGTGGCATCACTCAGAGTCACGAGCAGCATCTCCCAAACCCTGGAACGCCCCCGTCTGTGCCTGCAGACTTTTACCTTTTGGGGCCACGTTCTCCAAATCAACGGAGTGGGGGGCCTTGTGGCTGCCCATCTAGAGAGATTTTGGGGGGCCCACGAGGGGGCTGGGTTCGGGCTGTGGCTCGTATGGGCTGGCACCTTAGCACCCCAGTCCTAAATGTCTCTAATGTCCCTACTTCTATAAGATCGGGGTCACGGTCCCGTTTCTGCAGGTGAGATCCTGGACACACAGCACTCCCAAGCCCGGCTGGCTGAGCCCGTGGCACCGGGGCCACCCCTACATGGGGAAGCAAAACCAGTGATACTGTAGGCAAGCAGGCACCCACAGCATGTTCTCAGACTCGTGAGCCAAGACCTGTGTGCAAGACAACTCGGTATCATCTGCTGTAGCAGAAACACAGGAACAACTTACACACGGACGGACTAGGTGAGTAAAGGGAGCTCTCATGCAGTCACTGAGCAGAAGGAAGACACTGTCCTTGAGCTGATACGGAAGGATCCCACGGGGCGTCCTACAGTGAAAGAAAATCAAGAGTGGGTATTGAAAGCTGCCACGCGAATGGGAAAAAGGAACACACATGCGCCCGCACACGCTTTCACACGTAAACGAGAAAAACTGTCTGGACAGATACAGAAGAGTATTGACATGGCTGTGCGCTCGGGGTGGGAGGCTGAATACAGATACCCTTGGGGGGGTGTTTCGTTGCCTTTTTGGGGGCATGTGTCGGCTGTCTTTGCAATCAAGAACAAAAGGTTAGGGGAAAACACCAGGGGGATGGCTTCCCAGACACCGAGTATCTACCAAGCCCCCAGTATTTCCCAGCCCCCACTAGTGAGTCCTCCGCCCCCCCCCCCCCCCCGCCAGGGGGCCCCCAGAAAACTGGAGAATGCCCAGCTGCTCTGCAGACCCTGCGTGCCCCTTGCTGGTCTGAGGGGCACAGCAAGGAGGGCTTCGAGTCCAAACAATGGGCAGGACAAAGGACCCTTTGTGCTTTTCCTCCCGGGCCCCAAGACCCGCCTCTCCAGTTACAGCCCCTGAGGGCTTTCCCCAATCAGCCACGGAGCCCTGGGGTAAATGTTCTTCCAGGATCACCTGTCAGCCAGGGGGGAGGGTCCCCTTGGTGCTAGAGGTGCCCCGGCCCGAGTTTCTCCTCTCAGGCTCCAAAACATCAGCCTCCTGGTGATGTGGTTCTGGGCCAGGCAGTTAGGTTGGAATCCTGGGACACGGGCTGAGGGACCTGGGCTGGTGGCTCTACCTCTCTGAGCCTCAGTTTCCTCATCTGGAAGACGGGGTGGTAGTCACGCCCACTCTTTTGCCGGTTCCGGTGAGGATTCAAGATGCCCAGCAACGGTGCGTTTGGACCCGGAGGAGGATCGGAACAGAGCAGTGCAGTCAGTTTGGAAAGCAGTCTAGCTGTTTCTCAAACCTGGGGTTGGCCTGTCCCCTGGCAATTCCACTCCCAGATATTTCCCCGAGGAAAATGAAATGCGTGTCCGCACAACAGCATGCACACAGATGTTCATGGCGGCATCATTCATAGCCGCCAAAAAGGTGGAAACGACTCGCGTGCCCATGAACGGATGAATGGATACACCAAACTGTGCTCTATCCATATGCTGGAATATTGTTCGGCCATGAAAAAGAGGGGAAAAGCACTAACACAACCTGGATGAACCTCGAAATCACCATGCTAATTGCAAGAGGTCACAAAAGACCACGTATTGTATCATTCTGTTGATAGCAAATGTCCAGAGTAGGGAGGCCTATGGAGACAGACAGTGGGTGGTGGTCAGGGGCTAGCGGTAGTGGTAGAGGGATGAGCAGGGAGGTGATAGTGACAGGATACAGAGTTTCTTTCCGGGCCATGAAAATGTTTGGAAATTGACTCGGGTGATGGCTGCCGGTATCTGTAAAAACGCTACAAACTGTCGCAGGTGCACGGTAAACGGGTGTGAATCAGATCTCCGCAAAGCTGCTTTTGTTTCCTGTTAAATAGACCTTAAGTTTTAGAAAAGGTGAAGACGTACAGAAAAGCTGCAAATGCAGCGTGAAGAGTCCCTGCGTACCCTCCACCCTTCTCCTCTGTTTTAGGACCTCACACTAGCACGGTGCCTTTGTGGCAACGAATGAACCAATGTGGATGCATGATTCGCAGCGAAAGTTCAGACTTGTTTTGAACTTCGCTGGGTTTCCCCAAGACCCTTTTCCTATTGCCGGGATCCCACCTAGGACGCCACTTTACATTTCCCCGTCGTGCCCCGCTCCACTCTCCTGAGCTGCCACAGTTTCTCAG
Source organism: Panthera leo (assembly GCF_018350215.1). Taxonomy (NCBI): domain Eukaryota; kingdom Metazoa; phylum Chordata; class Mammalia; order Carnivora; family Felidae; genus Panthera; species Panthera leo. The sequence continues at coordinate 25,096,085 of NC_056690.1, forward strand.
ACTTGGCCTGTCCTTGATGATCTGCACACTTTTGAAGAGCATTGGGTCAGGTGTTTTGCTGAACGCCTCTTGATTTGGATTTGTCCGAGATTCTTCCCCTGCTGAGACAAGGGCTGTGGGTTTTGGGGGAGGAAGACCACACAGCAGTGAGGTGTCGGTCTCAAAACATAATGTCAAGGACACGGGCTATCACCGGGACGTATCATCGATGCTGGGGACTTTGGTCACCCGGCTGAGGAACCCTTGGCACAGGGCACTCTTTGAAAGCAACTCACTTGGCGTAGCCTGCCATGAAGGACTAGGGAGTTACAACTCCACTTCCTTGAGGGCAGAGTAGCTACATAAATTATTTGGAGTTCTTCTGTACGGGAGATTTGTCTCTTCTCTCTCATTTATTTCTTTGTGCAATCATCAATAAAACCGCTTCTTAAGAAAGCTCTCTAAAGAAGCTGTCATAAAAAAAAAACAAAAACAAAAACAAAAAAAACCCAAACAAACTTGAAGAGAGGTTCTAGGGAGACAAGACTAAAGGAGTCTAAGCAAAGCGAAACTGACGAAGAGAGATGAGCTAGAAAAAAGTGGGAGTTGGGTGGGTGCAGGGAGGGGGGATCTGGGTCCTGTGTCTCTGTTGGCCCCGGCATCCGTGTGTATCTCCCAGGAGGCCCCAATTCTGCTGGCTGATGGGTTCAGTAGTTGTGCAAGAGGGGAGCAGGGGGGCTCTGTGAGAGTGGTCTGGTCACCCACTTGGTGGGGGTCTTGGGGTGGGGATCGTCTTAAGATGCTCAGCTTTCCTCCCAGCCTGGAAAGTGGCCTTAATCATTAGGGCTTCACTGAATGTCAGGTGTGTAACAAGTGATAGAGGTCTGCGTGATCGACACATAGTAGGTGCTTTAAAATTTTTTTTTTAATGTTTATTCATTTTTGAGATACAGAGTGCGAGGGGGGAGGGGCAGAGAGAGCGGGAGAACACAGAATCCAAAGCAGGCTCCAGGCTCTGAATTGTTAGCACAGAGCCTAACGTGGGGCTCGAACCCACGAACCGTGAGATCATGGCCTGAGCCCAAATCGGATGCCAAACTGACTTCGGTTAGGAAAATAGAGTGTGGGGGGCTGGGGGAGGTGGGGAGGGAGGTAGACAGGAGGGAGGCTTTTTCTTTCTTCAGCAGCTTTATGGAGACATAACTCTCCTACTGTGTAATTCACCGATTTCAAGTGTACAAGTCCACGGGTTTAAATGCTGCCAGAGTTGTGCAACCAGGAGGGAGACTTTCCAGTATGCATCCTTTTGTATCTTTTAAATGAGTAACAGTGGTAGTATATCAATTACTATGAAAGAAAGAGAGAGAGAGAGAGAAAGAGGAAGGAAGGGAGGAAGGAAGGAAAGAAGGAAGGAAGGGTAACCTGAATTCCTGGCTGTCATGTACCCTCCTTTGGCCTCAGTTTACCCTTCTGCCACTCTTTTCCTCCCCTCCTCCTCCTCTATCGCCCCAGGGTGCCTGGGCTCTCAGGCTCCCGCCTGCCTTCCTCCGTGTTGCTCTGGGAACATGGTGTCCCTTCACCATCACACCCAGCCCTGGACTCAGGTTGAGAGGACCTCATAGGTCCGCAAGGCATCTGACCTCAAGCATTGCCCTTGCCTCCCCTTGGCGTCCGGTGGGGGCCGGCGCAGTCCCATCCGGGGAAAACCCACCCACCCGGGCAAACCGCCGTAAATGGAGGAATCGTCCCTGCTTGGCCCTCGATAAAGCTGCAAAGAAACCCAAAGCAAAACAGCCCAACCCAAGCACGCAAAGTTGTTTTGAATGCTCTTATTCTGTGGACGTGTTTTTTGGGACAGCCTCTCAAAGGTGTTTTTCTTTGCCGGAGCCACTTTCGGACCAAGAACCACCCCACACGCACTCTGTCCCCTGTTGATCTGCTGAGGAGCCTGCAACCTGGCTTGTGAGTTCAAAGCCCCTCCTGGTCAGAGCGGAAAGAGGGCACAGCCAGGCAGGTGGATCTCTCTGAGGGTCGGATAAAGGACGAATGGTTCCAGGTATGTGCCAGAGAGCTGGGGGGCTGGGTGGGTACCTCTCCAACAAAGCTCCTTTCCGTCATTACTTCTGTCTCCCCCAGGCCTGGAGTCAGCGTCCGGGTCTGTTGGCTCTGCTGGCCTGTGAGTTTCTCTCTCTCAGCAGGAGCTTTTCTCAGAGCTTGTCTGGGAGGAGAGGGGTCTGATGTCCAGAGAAGGAAGGGACATGTCGGAGCCCAAGCTGGTTTGTGACCACAGAGCAAAGGGAAGGGGGTAGGCCAGTGGGCTATACTCATAATCCCGAGGGACAGGCAGGCGTGGGGGGCCCACAGCAGGGAGGAGCTTTGGGTATGGAGACGGCCCAGACAGGGGGGCCGAGATCCTCCCCAAGGCCGTCCATCCTTGACCCCTGGTAACTTGTCTCATTGCCTCAGCTTGGTTGCCCGAGATCTCACTCCTCCTCCCCAACCTTTCCTCTCCTCTGGGATTTCCTATGGGGCAGCTCCACGGGGCCCTCCCTGGTCTCCCACTGGGGGGGGGGGGGCTCCCCATGTTCCTATTCTGTCTTAAACATTTTTTTAAATGCCTATTTATCTTTGAGAGACAGAGTGTGAGCGGTAGTGGGGAGACAGAGAGAGAGGGAGACGCAAAGCAGGCTCCACTCTGTCAACACAGAGCCCGACGCGGGGCTCGAACTCACAAACCGCGAGATCATGACCTGAGCCAACGTCCGACGCTCAACCGACTGAGCCACCCAGGCGCCCCAATTTGTGACCCCTTTTTGCCTCTTATGGGTGAGGCATTTCCCCCCGCCGGGGCCTCAACTTCCTCACTTGTAATATGGCCAGTGTACTGCCCCCTGCCTTCAGCCCCCAAATAAGACAGAGGCTCCCCCCACCCCCAGGGTGGGAGCAGTCAGAAGAGCAGCAGCAGCCAAGGAGGGGGGGAGGAGGGGTGCCACGCGGGTCCCCCCACAATGTGAGTGCCACGGCAGGCGGGATCTGAACCTAGATCGCGTGAGCCCCGTGCTGCAGCCTTACAGGAAACTAAGGCTCGCGTCCTGCATACTTGAGTTCGGGCCAAGAGATTCCTGATGTGATTGGGAGAGAAGCTTGTTTTCCTGACTCACTTACAAAGAAGTCCCCCACCTGCGCCCCCAGCCTCCTTCTCTCAGAGCTGCCCCCCCTTCCCCCCACCAACCTGGCCCTGAGTCACCTCATTTCTTCCGGCCTGGAGGCCCCAGGATATTTTCTGAAGGGGCCCAGCCCATGGGGGGAAGGAGACACCCGAGGGGAGCACCTGGCTTGGGGGTGGCGTCTCCTCCAGACAGGAAGAGGTGTCACGTGTTGGCCTGCGGAGGGGGCGGGGTGGGGAGGAGGGAGGCCAGGTGGCAGGAGACAGGCTGTGGGGGGCGGGGGGGTTGGAGGAGGCAGCTCTCTGCTGGGGCCTGTTTGGGCCACCCTCTGCGGTGTGACCCTGGGGAAGTCACAGCCTCCCCCCGGGCTCTGTGTCTGTAAAGTGAAGCGCTTATGGCCGGTTTCTGTCGCCCATTCCGGGCACTCTTTGAGACCGGGGCAGCTGGGCTTTCAGTATTTTAAGGGGACTGGAGCTTTTTCTCTCTCTCCCTTCCTCCTGCTCCCCGCCCTCTTCGTTCATTCCTTTCCACTTCGTGCCCAGCCTTGCACAGTGGGCTGAGGGCACGGTGATCAACACCAGCCCTGCCTTAGGAGCCCAGCCTGGAAGCACACAGGCGTTGAAACAGTCCGTTAGGAGAGAAGGAGGTACCCGGCACCCTCAGAGTGGCTGGCATCTCTTCCGGAGCCCCTCCCGTGTGCCAGGCCCCGGGCATGTCTGACTGCACTGAAATCCCAGAAGCTTCTCCGGGTCAGGTCCTCGGTGGTCTGCTTTCCACGTGGAGAGCCTGGGGGGCAAGCCATGAAGGGCAGCTACTCCAGGAAGGGAGGACTGGCATTAGGGTTTGAACCGGGCTCCATGCCTAAGGTCAGGATCCTCGGTTCATCTCATGTTAGAACAGGAGTGAGCAGCGGGTGTTCCACGTGCCGAGGGAGAAGGCTTCTAACCGGGCTTTTGGGGGGGGGCACCTGTCTCCTCTTCCCCAGGATCCCAGACTCTGTAGTTTCATGGTCTCTTCTGCCCACCAGCGAGACTCGGCCCCAGGAATCAACATCTGCCACAATAAGATCACAGGAATCCTGGTTAATATTTGCTGTTAATGACCCTCCTTAGCTCTGATTGGTTGGCTTGAGTCAAGGATGCGCGCCTCGCCAATGAATGGACTCTGCTGATTGGGTACTTGTGGGGGAGGTGCCCAACTGAATGGTGGGAGGGGCCAGTGCCATCCAATCCACATCGAGAGGCAGGGAGGGCCTTGCAAATCAAGGGGCTCTTCGCAGAGGTGGTGAGAACAGAGACTTCCCCTAATCCAGGGTTTTAAGGAAATCAGCGCATTAGTTGTTCCTCCCACCACCCTTAAGCACAGAGAGGCTGAGACGCTTGCCCAAGCTCACGTAGCTCCTAAGTGACCGCGCTGGAATTTGAACCGTGAAAGGCTGATTCCAGAGTCTGTGTTTTCAGCTGTAGCGTTACGCTGCCTCTCAGGATAAAGTGCAGAGCTTAAATCAACAGATCCTGTTTGGTAGTGGAGTCAGGGAGGAAGTGGGGGGAAAGAGAGCCGGAACAAGGACGCTTGACCCTCACCTAACTGTGCAAAGGTGGCGAAGCCTGGCTGGCACCTGTAGTTTGACCTTGGCTCTGTGGTTACCAGTGGTGGGACCACCACAGGGTCTGAAGAAACACATCATAATCATGCCTGGTGCAGCCCCAGCTGCTGCCCGTCAGCTCGGCATGGGGCACCCGTTTGGGGCAGTATCTATGACAAGTTCAAGTGCCTTTTTGAGGACACATCTTACCAAGGACCTTGGGGTCAATAGCCCAGACTTCCTGATTCTCTCTGTTGTCCTGAAAGATTTCTCTTGCTTTAATGCACTTTTCTTGTGGCTTAAAATTTCCCTAAGCCGGCACTTTTAAGCCCAGATGTCCTTTTGGTGGCCTTGGTGAAGTCCATCCTGGAAATAACTCCAGGACCAACCTTTCTTATTTCGCTTCTTTCCTTTCTCTTCTCCCTCTCCCTCCACCATCTGGCCTTGAATGAGCCTGTATTTTGCATTTTCTGTTTGTCAGGCCCCGTGTTAACATCCCCAGGAGAGAAAATGAATTCCCAGGACTTGTCCTCACCTTAAGGGAGCTCCCAGTCTTTTAGAGCAGACAGATGTGCCGTCATCACATAGTGGGGGCACTCGAGGGCAGAAGGAAGGGACGTCATCCCCCTCGGGAGGACTTTGACACGCAGACGTGAGAGCTTGCAGGTGGGATGGGGAAGGGCATCCTAGGCAGAGGCAAGTGCAGGGGTGTGGAGAAGTCCACATCCATGAACGATAGATGGTTTGGTTGTCCATATGGTGGGTCGCGGGGGTTGAGACAGGAGGCATGGGCAGAACTCACCCAGGCCACGGAAGGTTTGTCATGGCAGAAGGAGGACATGTGAGTGGTCTAGGACCAAGAGAGCACAGGACTAGGAGTCCAGAGAGGTGGTCCAGCTTCTTAAGGGTTTGAGGAGGACTTAGTGAGTCATTGTTGCACTTGGAGCCTCTGTCTTCTCATCTGTGAGACCAGAGGCTTGTTTTGCTGGCCTGTAAGGCATTTTCTGACGCAAACATTTGATGTATTTCAGTGACATTCCTTCCCTTGTCCTCCCTGGAATCTCTCCCCTCTGTACAATCCTGAGAAAATCTCGGCCCCCAGACCCTAGCTGGCTCAGAGATAAATTGATCGTCCCGACCCTGGTGGATATATCCATTGAAGCTTTGAGGGGGCATTCCTGGGGTGTCATTGCACACCATCTAATTGATTTTGATTTTATTTTCACAGCCGTGGTGTAATTATGAAAGCCTGCTGTAATTATCAAAACATCACTCCAAGTATTTCATTATTAAAATACCCCTATGGCCTATTATTAATTCATTAGATAAATTTGGATTATATCACTCAATAATTAATGCGCAGGCATGGGTCTGGGGAACTGGGCCACTTTGAGTCACGTGTCAACTGCCAGAAGCAATGGAAGGCTGGGAGACTGAGGAGGGGGGAGGGGGGAGAGAATGGAACGAACAAGAGGAAAAACAGAGGCTCTGGACAGTTGATGACCAGCTGCTCTGAGACATCCACTTAACCATTAGTTCAATAAACATGGATTGCTTGCTACAAACTCAGGGCTTTGAGTACCTTACCATCCAAATATTAACTATTATAAGATGACTGCTGGAGTTTTCTTTCATCTATTTATACTTTCGTTCACCCATCTATCCATCCATCTATCCATCCGTCCATTCATCCGTCCATCCGTCCACACATCTACCTATCCACTATTCTTCTATGTATTTATTGAGCACTTTCTATATTCCAACCATGGAAAGCACGCGAAGGAACAAAATATGGCCTCTGCTCTCAGGAAGCTCACCTTCAGTGTGGGGACAGGGGACAGACATGCGGACCAGTGCTTATAATAGTGTGATACATGTTTTGATGGGGAAGGCAGGGGGCTGTGGGAGCCTGACTTTGCTTTGAGGGGAGGGGTAGGAGTCAGGAAAGTTTCCAGAAGACCAGCTGGTTAGCTGAGGCAGAAGTGGGTAGATTAGGACTTGGGGCAGCCAAGCCAGAAGAAACAGCTTATGGAGGCTGAGACTGGAAATGACTCAGGGTGGCCTGGGGTGCTTGGCGTGTGGAGACCTGCCTGCTGAGGTCAGCGGAGTCACATATGGAAGCTTCTCGGCCTTGTTAGCTTTTTAGATTTCGTTTTGAGAACGATGGGTGTTAAGCGGAGACTGAAGTGATCAGGTTTGTGCTTCGAAAATGTTTCTCCAGCTGGAGTGTGGAGAATCGACTGGAAGGGGCGTGGCTGCAGGCAGAGAAGCTGGGGAGAAGGCGGAGTCGAGCGGGCGTCTGTGTGAACAGTAAGGTGGCCTTTGCTCAAGTGCTGTCAGGGGACAGAGGGAAGGAGCTGGGTTGAGGAGTTAGCATCCTGGCTAACCGGGTGAAGGAGAGGGAGTGTCGGGGGTGACGCCCAGCATGGCCTAAGCTGGACAGGTCAGTTCAGATCAGCAAGGTTTCAAGAGGGCCCGGGTGCTGGGATCTGTGCAGGGAGCTAGTGGTCCCTAACTTGACAATTCAGGGGTATACGGAGATCTCACTGCGGGCCGTCTGCAGGGCAGGGCATGCCATGGGGCAAGCTGGGTGCTGAGGCTGTAGAGGTCAGCATCGGTCATATCAGTGAAGGTCTCAATAGTCAGGCCAAGGAGATTAGATGCTTCTTGAGAGCATCGGGAGGCATGGGGGGATTTGCAGCCAGAAACTGGCATGCCTAGAAGCCAGATGAAGTGAGATGGATAGTTCTGGTTACCATGCTAAGGGTGAGCTGGAAGAGGTAAGCCCAGAGGCCAGGACCTAGTGAGGAAACTACTGCTCGCATGTAGGGGAGAGGTTGAATGGGCCTCTCGGGAAAGCATGGCTCCTCCACTTACTTGCTGTGTGACCTTGAGCAAGTTGCCTAACCTCTCTGCGCCTCTGGAAAATACAGATCGTACTAGTTCCCATCTTACATGGCCGTCATGAGGATTAGATGAGCAAAGACAGGAAAAGTGCTTGGAACAGGGCCTAATACATAACGGCCTGTTAGGGATGGTGATGGCCTTTGACCTCTCGGGACTCAGTTTCCTTGCCCGTACAGCATAGATCACAGCTATGCCTGCGTCCGATCCTTTGTCTGGGATGAAACGATTTGATATACACAGTGTGCCTAAACAGGGTCTGGCCCGAGTGGCCGTGGAATTTGTGGGGCCAGCTGCATCATGAAAACGCAAGCCCTCTCGTTCAAAAATGATGAAGGATTTCAAGACGGCAGCAGAGGCACCAGGAGAAGGTTCCAGGCCAAGGTAACGGCTCGTGTGAAGGCTTCCATGGAGCCCGGAACAGAAAATCTGAAACGGGGGATCGTCTCCAAGATCCCAAACCTGAAGCTGCCATATCCCAGGACATCTGCAGGACGCCTCGGGTGGAGCCCTTGCCTTAAGGACCCTCCCCCCCAACTTTGGGTGGGGGGCCCAGATGGCCCAGATGCGACCCTTTCTGGGCCCGAGCCCCGCGCTGGCTTTTCCAAGGATGCGCAGCCTGTGACGGGCAGAGCCTGAGCCGAAGCTAGCGCTCAGGGCTCCATCGGGACCCCGGCCGACTTGGGGCGCTCCCCAGATGACCGGGAATGGAAATAATTCAAAGGAGTTTTTTTCAAAAGCGAGCTGGCCGGCTACTTCTGTCACTAGCATGCTTCAGAGAGCATCTACGGGGGGCAATTAGAGAGGAATAGGTCGATAAAACCCGGCATTTCCCTGTTAGCTTTTAAGAGTTTTGCACAACATATTTTATGTGTGTTTATAGAAAAAAAAAAATCCCAGATCCAAATTGATTGAAAAAATGTGTTGTTATTGAAAGGGCTGAGTTGTCCTCTCCACAGAGTGTGGTGCTCGGCAAGACTTGGAAGGGGAAGGTTTCACATAAATAGTTGTGCCGAGTTGTTATGGCAACTGAAATTTGAAAAGTAAATAGGTTTGGGGGAAATATTTTTCCTTGTCTCTGGAGGAGTTTTCTGCCGGGGATCATTTGCAAAAGGAGGAGTTAACCCAGCACCCAGTGGGCTGGGTGTATGTTGTTGAAGGACAGAGATGGGGTGTTCCCTGTACTGGGGGACTCTGTGTGGATTCATCAAGTTCTCTCCTTTCCCCGGAACGGGGGTTGAGATGGGTTGACACGGTCTGGGTCTTGCAGGCTGTGTGACCTTGGCCAAGTGACTTGCCCTCTCTGGGCCTCTGCTTTCCTGTCTATCGAATAGTTTGTTTGAGACGGACAATCACGGGGGCGCTGGGCTGGCGCAGTCGCTTGGGCGTCCGACTCTTGATCTGGGCTCAGGTCATGAACTCTGGGTTTGTGAGTTCGAGCCCCGCATCGGGCTCCACGCTGATGGCGCAGAGCCTGCTTGGGATTCTGTCTCTCCTTCTCTCTGCCCCTCCCCTGCTTGTCCCCTCTGTGTGGTGGGAACTCCGTGTTCCAGACAGGAAAGCGCTTGCTGGCTTTGGATGAGGCCGTGATGAAGAATAAGCACTCTCGCGTGTTGGCCTCTTTGGGGAAGAGCTGTCTGTGCCCAATGGCGTTGGAACCTCACAGTGGCCAAGGCCAGATTGGTGGTGGGTAGGAGAAGCCCGCCCACGGTTGTATAAACTGAGGCACGGACAGATGAGGTGGCTGGCTTCAAGCCACGTGGCTGGCAAGAGAGGAACCTTCTGATGTCGTGAACTGCCTGCCTCCGGGGTGGGCGCCCAGGAATGTAATGAGCTCCCCACCCCCGGGGGCATTCAAGCGCATAGGCTGTGCTTAGGAGAAGGTTCTGTAAGGTGGAGGCTGAGCCGGATGGCTCCAAAAGACCTCCAGAGACCTCCACGTGGGGGTCTGAAGAGTGCCGGTTGGATCAGGGAGTCAGATCTCGGGGACTGACTTTGTTCTGGGCCCTTTGCTTTCCTCCACCCTCCACCGAGACCCCAGCGCAGGGCAGGCGACAGAAAGAAATGGCTGGAAACTGTCCCCCGCCCCATACTGCGGTCAGAAAGACGGCATGTCCCCGCCGAGAACATAGTGTGTGCATGCGTAGGTATCCTTGTGCGTGCGTGCATGTCTGCCCGCGCCTGCCTTGGCGTGTGCCTGTGAGTGGGCAGGTGTGTGTACATGCTCGTGCGTGTGTGCCCTGAGTGTGTGCTGCCATGCGTCCACACGCATGCCTCGGGGTGTGAAAATTACCCCGCTTCCGTCACCCCTGTCCGGATCACCCGGGGCCTCTGCTGGGATCCAAGGACCCCGCAACTCCCCGGGATGAGACTGTGAGGACCCTGCTTAAGAGTCAGGACCCTGGAGCCACCCACCCTGGTTCAAATCCTGGCTTTGCTCCTGTCTGTTAGGTTTCAAACCAGTGGCTCTGGCTAGGTGGCCCCTAAACCTTAGTTCCTCACTGGTGAGCCGGGGTGTGATCTGCGTGCACACACCAGGCTGTTGCCAAAGTTCGGTGATGTCTGTCTACAAGGGCCACCCGTCCTTCTCCCCAGGCTGGCGTCCTAAAGACATTTGCCTGCACAGGGCCCTGATGGCTGCAGGGAGGGCGGCACAGCACCAGATGCTCGGGGCAGGTGCGGACATGCTCCTCAGGGCTCAGAGACATCCGGCTCCCAGCATCTTCCAGCAGAGTCCTGGCCCACTACCAAGCTGCCGCGTGCCTGTCACCCTGCCGTAAGCACACGGCACCAGGGCTTCCTCGGTGGGGACTGGGGGACACGGCTATGGGTGGGGTCCTGCTTGGGGAAGGGGTAAGCAGGGGTGCCTGGGCTCATTCTGAGTGCCCTGCATGGGAAGGGTGAGCCATGGCGAGGTGAAGCTTTGAATTGTTTTTCAAGAGGGGAGGGGGAAAGGAGGGAGAGGGAGAGACACCTATACGTAGAGAGACGTGTGTATGTGTATGTGTATGTGTATATATATATGTATGTGTACGTGTATATGTATGTGTATATGTACGTGTACGTGTATATGTACATGTTTGTGTATATGTATATGTGCATGCATGCAATCACACACACATGTATGCACACATGTACGTGTATATGTACATTTTGTGTATATGTATATGTGCATGTATGCAATTACACACACATGTACGTGTATATGTACATGTATGTTTGTGTGTATATGTACATGCATGCTATATGTACATGTATATGTATGTGTATGTGTATATGTATGTGTACATGTATGTGTGTAGGTATACACATGTGTACGTGTATACATACATGTACGTGTATATGTATGTGTATGCATATGCATATATGTATTTGTACATGTACATGTATATGTCTGTGTATGTGTACGTGTACATGTATGTGTGTATGTATACGTATGTGTACGTGTATACATATGTGTACGTGTATATGTATGTGTATGTGTATGTGTACATGTATTATGTATATGTACATGTGCATGTATGTGCATGTATATGTATGTGCATGCACATGCATTTGCATGTATATGTATACATATATGTATGTGTATATGTATGTGTACATGTACGTGCATATGTATATGTACGTGTAGGTGTATATGTATGTCTACATATACGCATATGTATATGTATGTGTACATGTAAATGTATATATATGTGTATATGTATATGTACGTGTATATGTGTATGTATGTGCATGCATATGCATATGCATGTATACATATACGCATACGTATATGTATATGAATATATATATATCTGTCTGTAGGTGGAGGGGAGAGAGAAACAGCCAGAGGAACAGACAAAAAGTGGAGACAAGAAAGACAGAAAGAGAAGGAACACATTCTCAACAGCTCAAGGTGAGCTATGTTGGGAAGTGGTCCGAGCTTGGCCTCCCAGAACCCACCTGCTGTCCCTGGCCAGCTGAATGACCTTGGAGGGACTCCTTGCTCTGAACCTGGACTCTTCATCTCGTCCGCAGCCTGAGGATGGAGGGACGCTGCAGAGCACTATGGGAAAGTGTGGGTGGGCTCCTCCTCACCAGGTCTGGGTTCCTCCAAAGATAATCCTCCAGTAGGTGGGTCCCAGGCTGCCCTGGGAGACCACCCCCAAAATACTGGGGAGTGGAGACCAGGAGTTGCTTGCCCTGAACGTGTTTGTTCTTTCTTACTAATGAAACTCCCAATTTTTCACCGGGTTCGTGACCTTCCAAAATAAAGACTATCTTTCTCAACCTCCCTTGTAGCTAGGTGTAGCCGGGTGACTCAGTTTTGGTCACTGAGATGTAAGCAGAGAACAGCTGCAAGGAAACCTCTTTGAAACACAGCTGGTAGGTACCCCTGTGCCTCTTCTTCCTCCTTGCTTGCTTCTGGCTGGCTGCAAGGTGAACATGATGGCCGGTGCTCAAGCAGCCATATTGGGCCATGAGGAAAAGGTTGTATACCGAAAGTGGACTGCCTCCCCCTGGACTTCTGTTATGGCAGTGAGAAAGAACCATCAATCTTGTTGAAGCCACTGTTATTTGACTTCTTTCTCCATCAATCTTCATCCTGACGCATAAAATAAGGAACAGGTAATTTCTCTGATCTGGTTTCCCTTCTAGAATAAGGGAAACTGAGCTGCTCCGAGTTGGCAGAAACAGGGGAGCGTCTACTTCCCTTGAAGTGGTTAGTCTAGCAGAAGAATACTGTCAACAACAATGCTGTCAATAACAGCAGTATTCTTTATTGAGCGCTGACTGTGACCCAAAGCCGTCCAGCTTGCAAGAGGCAGGGCCCCGACCCAGACCCACATGGTGTCAGGCTCATGCCAAGGCCTTCAGGTTTTTCTCCTTGGCATTCCAGGCCCTTCAAATGCTGCAGGGTGTCTCCCCGCTCTGCTGCCTGTTGGAATGTCGCCTCGTGCCACAGCCCCCTCTTCCAGGAGGTGCAGGAATGCTCTCCTTGAGTCATGCTACCCACAGCCTCCTTCGTCTGGCTCCCCGTGGGTCTGAGACGTTGGCTTCTCCGCCCAGCCGGGCCTCGGTCCCCCGCCTTCTGGTTTAGCGCTGAGCCCTCTTGTTCACGTCCGCTTCTGGCCCGGAGCCTGGCACATGGTGTGTGCCCAGGGGAGGTCTGATAATGAATCGAGGATCCCACACCCAGCCGGTGGGGGACAAGGCGTGACGCACCGTGGATCCCTTGTCCACAGCTCTGACCACATGGTTTCAAGCGTCTGGATCAGCGAGCGTCTGCGGTTCTCAGAGAGAGGGGCCGAGGGCTGGAGAAGATGGGAGGGGACACAGGGAGCTGGGGAGAGGGGGGTGCAGGTGCCAGACAGAGGGCAAGCCCTGGGCTTCTGCGGCACCCCCTCCCCTCAGCAGAGAAGCCCCCGGCAGATAGAGAGCAAGGCAAGCGACAGATTCCCCGCACCGTCTCCCCAGCAGACGGGAAAAGCCACCCCCCTGGCCGCAGATGGGGACATGGTGGCGGGGTGGGGGGCAAGAGGGTTCTCCCTATACAGACCGAGGTGGCATCTGTGTGGATTTCTGAGAGACCTGTGTCCGTTTGATGCCCGTAGGACATGGAGGTCAAGGCTCTGAACTTGGTGCAATCCTGGCCCGTGACCTTGGGCACCTGGCCTCTCTGTGAGCCTCGGCTTCCTCATCAGCCAGGCAACGCGGCACCTCCTACGGGAAAGAGAGTGAGCCACCATATGCACAGGCCGGCCCTTCTCAGGCTCCCCTGCGCGCGCCCCCCGCACACCCACTGCAGGGGACTGTGTTAAAGGCTCTGACACAGGGGGTCTAGGGAGGCGCCTGAGATTCTGCGTTTCTAACAGGCTCCCCGGGCTCACTGATGTCGTGGGTTCGTGGGCTTCACCTTGAGTAGCCAGGTGGCTGAGACATGGGGGGGGGGGGTTGCAAACCACAGCTCGCGGGCCGAATCCCACCCACAGCCCACGTCTGTCCATAAAGTCCCTTGGAGCACAGCCACACATTTATTTATGTGTTGTCCAGGGCTGCGACGGAGACCTGGTGGCCACCAGAGCTGGAAACAGGTCCTCTCTGGCCCCTTACGGCAGGAGTTTGCCGACCCCAAGTGTGATGCTGAAAGATTGAAGAGAGGGAATGGATGGAAGGCCTCTGAGCCCAGAAGAAGTGGCGGGTCCACCGTACGGATTGTTCTGGCGGCTGAGCTGGCCGGAGCGGGCGTCTCATCCTCACCCAGGAAGGTCCCGGCTAAAACTGAGCGAGGGGGATGATGTCCGGGCCGGGCACAAAACCTCAGGAAGAGGAGGAAGCGAACAGACAAAGTCACAGGGGAAAATCCTTCACGGCCAGCCCCGGGGAGAGGAGGGGAGGGGAAGAGAGGGGAGGAGAGGGGAGGAGAGGGGAGGGCACCCCCCCACCCACCGCACCCCGCCTCCCTCCCTGCACTTGCCCTTGCGGGCTGGGCTCCAGGAAGCTCATCAGAGGGGGGATGTCAGGTTGCATCCAATTTCCCCGGCCTCCTCATCGAAATGAGAAATCTGAGGCCCGGGCAGCTATGGAGAGCTGATAACACTCTCAGGTGAACTCGGTCACTTATCACCACCGGGGTCACCTCTGTCTCGAAAGACTTGTTTTCCTTAAAAAAAAAAAAATTGCCTGGGACATGTGATGGGGTTGGCCATGATAGGAAAGAGAGGGAGAGAGAGAGAGAGAGAGAGCGAGAGAGCAAGGAAAGACGCCGAGGAACACTTTATTTTTCCAGACTTGGGGGGGCGGGGGAGCTCTGCACCCCCCTCCCCCCCCCCCCCCCCCGCCTTGCGAGGGAGGATGTAGCTGCTCACGTTCGAGCCAGACTGCCAAGATCCAGCGGGGAGGAGGGAAAAATGTGGAATGATTTAGATCGGGGTGTCTCTGCAAAGGGATCCCAGCCCAGGACTCCGCCCAGATTTGTTTGGCCAACAAAGCCCGTGTTTGTGCAGGAAGGAACAGTCAGGGTGGGGAGGCGGCAGGGGTGGGGGGCGTCTGCCCGGCCCTGTCCCCCTGTCGGCCTTGGTCCCGTCCCCTCCGGCCGGGCCTCTGAGTCACCGGCCTCCCTCCAGTGTCCCTCTCGGCTTCGGGGTCTCTGTTGCCTTTTTTGCTACCCCTGCGTCTCTTTGTGCAGCTTCCCTTCTCCGTCTCTCTCTGCCTCGGTCCCTCTCTGCCCTCCTGTCTCTGTTCCTGTCCTTTGTCGCCAGTGCCATGTGTCCCCCCTCCCACCTCTGTCCTTCCCCAGACCATTCCTTCTCTCTCATCTTCTTCTCTCGCAGAGGCAAGTGGGAAGTTCCGTGAGTCCCCGGGAGCACGTGCCCGGGAGCCCCGGCCCGGACTCCATCCTGGTGCAGATGGTTTACACGGGATGGGAGGAGAGGGAGCCCTCCTTAAAGTACCTGCACCCACAGGGGCGCTGTCCGAGCCTGGGCTCCCCGTGAAGCAGACCCCAAGGAGAGGACGTGATGGCAAGGGGCATTTTTGTGTGTGGGGGAGGGGTGGGGTGGGGGGGGGTTGTCCCGGAGGCCCTGGAGGGGAGTGGGGAAGTGGGGGAGGGGCAGGAACCAACCCAAGGTGCTTTCACAGGCAGGTTACCACTTGGAGCCGGTGGGGCCCGGGTCTCACCAGGGGGCCTGGGAGCCGGCGTAAAACATGTCGCTCAAAACTATCCACCCTGATGGGGGGTGAGGGAGCTGGGGTACGTATTCTCCGGGTCCTGTCCAGCACCGGCAGGTGACTGCGCCCGGGGCACTAACTCCTGGCACCTCCCACCTGACCCAGTGCCGGTGGCCCGACAGGAGCCCCGGCTGGGGAGTCACAGGATGCCCCCGAAATGCGCCTGGATGGTGAGTGTGGAGGTGATGCTGGCCGGTCGCTGTCCCCATCTGCACAGCTACCCATCAGTGCACAACCGTGCCCACGCCAGACTCTCTGCTGTGTCCCTTCCCTCCCGACCCTCACTCCCATGCCACTAATTATCGCTTTGGTCATCGGCCAATGATGTCTGTCACACTGAACCCCCCCCCCGCCCCCCGCCCACCATGGTGCCCTTCCTGGCTTCCCCAGGATCCTGAGTTTCCAGATTATCGTCTGTGTTCAAATGCCCCTCCTGGATGTATCCCCAGGCACCCGCAGGGGCCCCTGAGCCTTTCAGTCACTTCCACCCAAGATCGGGGTGGTGGAGAGGATCCGCGAGCTGCTTCCCTCCCAGAAGCGATCTCTAACGCCAAATCCTGCCACCCTGTGCAGCTGTGGTGGGGGTGACGGGGCCACAATAGAGGCGGGACCTGCCTTCCAGGGCGCGTGTCCAGGGGGGATACGGTGAATTCAGCCAGAAAGCCGTGGGTGTCGGAGACAGAAGCAGCCTTCCCGGACTTGCCTGCGGACGGAGGGGACAGGCTGAAGCCATTCACGAGGCAGGCCCTGGGGTGGCCTCGCGGGACTGCTAGAGGAGCCCCGCCTCTGTCCCTCCAGCCCCCTATCGCTCATCCCCACGCGGTGTCACCCTGCAGGTGGCGGGCCAAGGGGCTGCCCGGAGTCCCCCCGCCAGGACACCCTCTTCCGTTGTTCTAAAACAAAGCGCTCCCAGGCTGAGTGGCCTAAAACTGGATCCTGTTCCCAGATCTGCCCGTCGGGCCGGGCTCAGCGACACAGCTGGTCTCTGCTCCACTCGGCATCACCTACAGCGACCCAGAGGCCGGGGGACGGAACCACTCGAAGCCTCCTTCGCTCCCGTGCCTGACGGCTCACGCTGTCGGGGGGCTGGGACCTCACCTGGGACTGGAATACCCAACCTGGCCTCTCCGTGTGCCTCGGCCTTCCTCGCAACGTGGTGGCCGGGTCCTCAGGATGAGGGTCCCAGGAGAGAGCCAGGCAGAAGTGCTGCTACCTTGTGGAGCCTAGCCTTTGGGGGTCACGCCGCCTTCCAGCACGTTCTGTTCGCTGTGGCGTTCACAAAAGGCTGTCCACGTTCAACGGGAGGATTGGATTCCATCTTTTGTCGGGAACGAGCAGGGCCAGAGAATTGGCTGATAGGTACTAAAACCACCATGCGCCCTCTGCTTTGTGGACACGGATTGTCTTAGTTTGGGCCCCCTGTGTTTACCTGGGACCAGTCCCTGTTTTAGGGGGGTGGGGTGTTCGGTCGTCCAGGCCTGGATCAAACCTCCGTTCCTGGGGCCAGTGTGGATGCGGGAGAGGGGAGAGGGCCGAGCCGGCAACTGGCAGCCGGGCCAGAACCGCGTACAAGGACAGCCTGAGATTTCTCCGAAGAAGGGCGGGTGGAAAGACAAAACATATGTCCTCTCCAGATAGTAAACAAATAAACAAACACTCAAGTACATAATTACGCCCTGTTGGCTAAGGGCGCGAGGTTTGTAAGAGTAACTAAATGGGGGATGGGTGGCAGGGTGCAAGGTCACCTTCATAGGAGGTGGTTTATACTGAGGCTTGAAGGACAGAGAGGGTGCCAGCTGGGAGAGGGCATTTTGGGTGAAGAGGTTAGCCTGTGCAAAGGCCCTGTGGCACAAAAGCTTGGCGTATTTAAGGACCTGACTGGCCCTGTGGCTGGAGCAAAGCGAGTGAGATGGGGGGTGTGGGCAGACGTGAGGCTCTATCACACGGTGTCTCAAAGACCACGGCCAAGAGTTTGGATTTGAGTCTATGGTCAATGGGAAGCCACTGGCGAAATCCAGCTCAAGTCTATGCTTATCACACCCCAAATAGCACGGAGTTATTTTTATACATGGGACATGTTCAGTCTGTTAGTTCCTTTTTCCGCTTTACCTTTCTGCCCCTCACCCTGACTCCCTTCCAACATCACGACCGGCTTGGGTATGGCACTCGCCTGCATCCCCAATGTCACCTTATCTTTCCCATGACCTCCCTCTCATCCCGGTTCACTCCAGCGGGCCGGACATCAGCAGCGTCTGACCGCCTGCCCCACCTTCCGGAAGTCACCAGGGCACGTCCCGCTGAACCTGAGCCATGCACGACGTCAACAAGTGGCAGCGCGAAGGCGACATTGCCTTCACCCGGCCGCCACCCATGCTGCCAGCCCATCCATCGCTCAGAGCACCCGATGCATCCAATTTAAATAAACAAATCCCCCGAACGGGGCGCAGTAATGGAAACGTTGACAGACCCTTATCTGCAGCGGCTCTGGGTGTGCACAGGCCTGTAATAATTTGGGCCTCGCCGAGGCGGAGGAGTTATTGTGATTGTGCCGTGTCTATGACAGTTTAATCGGATCTTGAAAATCAGGGGCATTACATTGTGCACCTGCTCATGGGGACAAAAAGGGACAAAAGTGGCTGGTGGAGTTTTCTATCACAGGCTTCTCCCCCCCACCCGCCCCCTATACCCAGGCAGGACCTCCTCCCGAGGATATAATTCATTGCATGTGTGTGTGGAGGGGTAGCGAGCGGGGGACGTAGGAGCCAGAATTAGACAGAATGGTGACTAGACCAGCACGAGGGAGGACGTCCACCAAGGGGCTTCGTTTGTCTACACGACCTGTACCTGGGGAGGATGGGATCTGAAGCAAGACGCAGCTGGGTTCAAGACCAGCAACCCCCGCCTCCCTTCCTCCCTCGGTCCCTCTGTCCCTTCCTCTCTGCTTTTTCCCCCCACTCCGTCCCTCTTCCTCCCCTCCTCTCCCTTCTTCTCCCTCTCCCTGCCCCTCCTCTGTCCTCTCTCTCCCTTCCTTCCAAGAATGTTTGGAGGTCCTGGGATGCTGTCGTGACCCAAGTGTGTCCAGACTCTGCCTTCTAGAACTGGCAGGTCTAACCGGGGAGAAAAAGCTGGCTCACAGAACGTCTTACTGGGGACCTCCAGGAGAGCAGGACCCGAGGCACAGGCTTGGGAACAGGACATCTATCTGGAGGCGGTTGCAGGAAGCAGCAGTGGGGGCTCACAGAAGGAAGACAACCCCCATGAAGCCTGTGACATTGATCTAGTTACTACTGTGGGTGGTGGAGGCGGAACACCACTGGGGATTCTCTGAGGGACGGTGGAGAACGCATCTCAGCTTTGAGCAAACCCCCAAGCAGGAAAGCGGGGAGACGCTGGCCACAGGCAAGCTAGCGCCCACTCGAATGTGCTGAACCAGGTGGGTCAGGAGGGTATGGCAGGGTGCACCATCGATGGCTCCTACGCGGGTATGGCGGGGGAGCCAGTGCAGCGGGGTGGTTAGGGTGGGCTTCCCGGAGGAGGTGACACAGGAGATAAAACCTGACAGCTGGGAAGCAGTTAACTAGGCATCAGGGTAGGGTGGAGTGGGGTGGAAAGAGGGTGCCAGAAAGGGGGAACAGCAGGGGCAAACGCCCAGAGGCAGGAAGGAATGTGGCGCTTTGGAGGACCTACAGAACCCACATGGCTGGTAACCACTGATTCAGTACCTGGACAAGTGACTTCTCGCTCTAGATCTCTGGGGTCCTCACAGCATCATGGCCAACAACTCCCCAGAGCTGTCACGGGGAGTGAAGGAGATCTCGTCTGCGGGGGTGGCTAACAGGGCCCTTTGCAACGTGGGCCCTCGGATCTCTTTGGCCCTTCCTTTCTCTTCCTCTTTCCCAAACTTTGGACTCCAGAGGTCTCACCTGCCAGGCTGAGGGTATTTCTGGGAGGAAGGGCTTCGCACACGTGGTACTGGTCAGTGGCAATACTCGCAAGAGGACAGCAGTTGGCCTTGGCTTTGGGACGGTCCCCTCACTGCAGGATGGGATGTGGGTGTCCGCCCTGGCACCCTGTGTAAACGGGCCAGTGCTGTGTACGGGAGCACGAGCTGGACACGAGGGTGCCCGACCCAGGACAGCGCTCTTCAAACCAGCTGTTATGCAAAGGAGACTTTCCAGAGTCTACACCCCGCCCCCAACTCCATTATGTCCCCCACCCCCAGCCAGATCTTGTCCCCAGTTTTCCCTTAATTAAGTTTCTCCTTCTGAAATCCAAGAGGGAGGGCTCTTCCAGAGAGGCCCTGGGTACAGCAGCTTTCATTTTCAATGGAAAACAGCCCAGGGGGTAGGAGGGCTCAGTCATTCACACCTTGGTGTGAACTAGGTGGGAGGGCTGTGAATGTGCTAAATGCTTAAGGCAAGTGGCCAACAGGGTGGCTAGAGCAGCAGAGAGCTGGGCTTCCGCCCTGTGAGGCTGGAAGGCAGAAGGATGCTGGAGGTGAAGGGGCGGGAGAGCAAGCCCGCATTCCCTTCCCCTCTCTGGGTCTCTTTTCCCATGCTGGGTAATTGGCAAGCTGACCTATGGGCCCCTAAGGACATCTTGGGGTTCCAAATGGGATTTCTGGGGCACCCAGCACCAAGTACTGTACCTGGTACGTAGCAGGCACTGAGTAAACATCAGCTGGTTGGATGGATGGATGGGTGGATGGATGGATGGATGGATGGGTGGATGGCTGACTGATTGAGTGCATGAGTCGATGGTTGCATGAGTAGCTGCACCACGAGCATCACTGATCAGACTTGGTGAAACCTATTTGGGTTGGCGGTTTGCATCCAACCACCAGGGCCAGGCTGTCTGTGTTTCCCAGAAGGGGAGGGGATTTCTGTCCCATTGGGGTGGGGGTGGGACCATATAAAAGGCCGGGAGCCATGCTTGTTCATGCTTCAGCCATCTGTGGAATCCCCCAGAGAAGTGCTGGGGCTCTAGAGACATCTATTTGGAGAGAAGATGGAGTTCTCTCTCACCAGCAAATCCTTGAAGTGTTCATCACTCACTAAGTGGTTTCTTGAATGTCCCCTCTATCATTACCTCACTCACCTATTTACTTTTGCATCTACCCATCATTTACCCATCTACCCATCCAATTATCTACCCACCCAGCCTTCTGACAATCCACCCACCCACCCATCCACTCACCCATCTATCTGTCCATCACTTACCCATCTATCCATTCGTCCATGCATCTATCCATACATCTCCCTGACTACCCATCCACTCATCCCCTCACCCATCCCCCCATTCATCTGCCCACTCATCCACCCACTCATCCCCCCACCCATGCACCCATCCATCCACCCACCCATCCATCCAGTCATCCCCCCACCCATCCCCCCACTCATCCCCCCACCCATCCACCCACCCATCCACCCACCCATCCACCCACTCATCCCCCCCACTCATCCATCCACTCGTCCCCCCACCCATCCACCCACTCATTCACTCACCCATCCCCCCACCCATCCATCCCCCCACCCATCCATCCACTCATCCCCCTCATTCATCCACTCATCCATTCACCCATCCCCCCACCCATCCACCCATTCATCCACCCACCCATTCCCCCATTCATCTACCCACCCATCCCCTCACCCGTCCACCCACTCATCCCCCCACTCATCCTCCATCCACTCATCCCCCTACCCATCCACCCACTCATCTACTCACCCATCCATCCACTCATCCACACATCCATCCATCCCACATACCCATACCCTCATTTACCTAACCTATCAAGTGGTCTGTGCCAGGATTTGTTCCATGCACTGGGCATACCAAGGTGACTGAAATAGGGTCGATGCATTCCAGAAGCCCCCATTCTATGGGGATGATCATGATACAAACAGTTATACCCCAGGTAGACCACTGTGATTGGGGCAGCACAAGGGTCTGGGTGAGCCCAAGGAAGACCATACCCCCTCTGTTTCCATGGAGCCTTTGCAGATATGTTCCCCTGCCCAGAACACTCTTCCTCCTCCTTGTCATCTGGACCATTCCCACTCATCACACAAGGCTTAGCCTGGTTCACCTTCTCTGGAGAGCTTTCCCCAACTTTCTTCCTCTTTTTTGTGAAATGCAATTTTCCACCTACTTTTGGAGGGCTGGGTTTGTGTCTCCTTCATTCCTGGCCTGGCCCATGGAAGGTGCAGTGCAAGTATTTGAGGAACAGGTGAATGCAGGTGACCAGACAGAGAAGAGGGAGGAAAGGACAGAATACAGGAGGGTGGCAAGGAAAACAACCAAGGTAAAACCCCCTCCCCCCATCTCCAGACCCTTCACCTAATCATATTTGCAGACTCCCTTGTGCCATGTAAGGGAGTCTGTTCACAGGTTTGGGACTGAGGCACGGACCTCTATGGGATGCCATTATTCTGTCAAACACACCCTCTGGGGAGCAGGTACCAAGACGGGCTGAGAAAGAGCAGGGAGCTGAGGGAGGAGGTGGGGAGGGTCGATGTGGGTCTGATCTCCCATACAGGAGAGTGGGAAGGAGGGACAAGTTGGCAGGAAGGGTTTCAGGTGACTTCATGGTTCTAGGGAAGTTTCAGCCAGACCAATGGAGACTCCTTGAGCCAAAGTCATTCAACAGAGGGGTCCCAGGTCTCGCGGGAATGGGCCTACTTCAGTGTCCCTGCCAGGCTCTCAGTTCATGGAAAGCATGGTCCCAAACCAGCATGGTGACAGTCAAAGCACAGCATGGTGCATTCATATGATGAGAAAAGAGGGTTTTAGCACTGGGCCTGGCATGGGTTTGTCGAGGGGAAGATAACGACTCCAGAGTCAGGTTGAGGTCAGAGAACAGAAGAGCCTATGGGTCCAGCTGGCCCGTGGGGAGTGGGGAACTCCCAAGGTCTCTGAGGAGGACAATTGGTCCCCCCACCCCCGAGGGGATACCCAGGGCCTTCAGGAGTCCTTTGAGATTTCTGGGAGGAGCCCCACCTCCCATTCTCACCTACAGGAGACTGTCAGGGTCCACGTTCCTTGCCCACTCTGTGGCCATTTGCAAGGGAAACTGAGCTGCTCACATCTATAGTCTTATAAATGCACCCGATTTGCAATTTTTCTTTCTAAACCCTGGCCAGATGATATGAGCTATGGTTATCTCATTTTTTATCCCATTTCTCCCCTCCTCTTTTTTACTGCATCATTTCCAGGGGGTGTCCTCTAGAAGTGTGAAATCAGGCTGGTGAAGCGTCTGCCTCCAAGGACATGTACCTGCAGAGTGTTTCCCGGAGCGGGCTCTGACTCTGGGGCCCAGCAAAGGGGCTGCGTGACATCGGTACCCATGCTTTCTTTTCTGTGATCCTTGCAGACATTACTCATTGATCACAGAATTCTTTGCACTGAGCTGGACGTGGTCTTAAAAATGGGGGTAGCATATGATTTACTGCGCAAACGGGACACTTCTGAGAATGAAAAAGGGCCATGATTAAGAGCGACAGCTGAGGGGCACCTGGGTGGCTCAGTCAGTGGAGCATCTGACTCTTGATTTCAGCTGACATCATGATCTCATGGTTTGTGGGATCGAGCCCCACGTTGGGCTCTGTGCTGACCGTGGGGAGCCTGCTCAGGATTCTCTCTCCCTCCCTCTCTCTGCCCCTCCCCTGTACTCTCTCTATCTCTCAAAATAAACAAACGTTAAAAAAATAATGGCAGCTGAAAAACAGCCGTAAACCGAGATAGTCCTGGGAAGACAAGGCTCTTCCGACATCCTACTTCAAAACCTAGCTCAGCCCAGGGTTTCAGGTAGCCACTACCAATCGATCACCTAAATTTGCATGTGAGATGAACCTTCTCTGCTTTTCCAGGTCTGACCCTGTGTGACTATGGGGGAGATAATCCAGAACACCTGTCCTTTCTGGAATGGGATTCTTTTAGATCTGGTCGGATACCGGGGCTAATTTCAGTCTGTCATCAGACCAGATCCTTCTCCTCCCCCTCAAGTCCCGTCTGAAACATCTGTGAAATGGGTGAGTTAAACACATCTTTTCCTATCCAACAGAAGGTGGGAATTTGTTTTAACAAAGAAAAAGATGCTTGACAGGCACGAAAGCGTGAAAACGAGCATTTATCCAGCTCCTGCTGTATACCGGGATGTTTCCCATGTTAACTTATTAGTGACTTGTTTCTTCTTTATGTTCCCCAAACTCTACGAGGTGGGGAGGTGCCGGGCATCTCCCAGACGGAGAAGGAGAGTCAGAGAGGTTAGTGGAGTCCATATGGCTGGAGTGGCAGGGCTGGGATGTGAAGCTGGGCCTGGCTGGGTCTGGAGACTACGTTCTTTCTGTTTCTGCCCCCTGCCCCAAGAGGCTCAGCCTGGGGCTCCTGCTCCCACCGCTGAGTCTCTGAATGAGACATACGAGAAGCACAACAGGTGGGGTCTCGGGTCTGGGGACGGAAGCGGAGCGTCGCCTGCAGATTCCATAATAAGCACAACACCTGTTTCTCGAGTGTTCTTCCTGGGCCTGCACGATGCGGGCTACTGCTGAACTCGAGGCCACGAGGCGAGGAGGAGGTGAAGGCAGGATCCAAACCTACTCTCCCCTGATGCCCCGTGGCGTTCCGGGACAACTCGGTGGAGATATTCCTTCCAAAAAAGAACAGTGCCTGCCTTGTTCCTAATTCTTCCCTTGCTGGAATCCAGGAGGTCTGCAGGGGGAGGCAGCTGGGAAGTGATGTTCCTCCATGACTGAAGACTGCCGTCAATGGGGCGACGCTAACGATTGTCAGGCACATGGAGCAGACCCTGAAGATCGATGGCATCTCCCCTCCCCCCCCCCCCCATGCCCAGCCCCATCTCCGACCTTCCTTGGGGAATGTGGCCCTTGCCAGGAGGCCGCCCACCTCTGATTCCTCTGTCACACCCGGAGACCACACACCGGCTTCGGGGTACCCTGACCCCGGCCAAAGCATCTTCCCCATTGCACAGCGGAGGAAACTGAGTCCAGGTTAAACCGGAAGGGACTTACCCGGGTACAGGGACCAGCTCAGAGGCACCTTCATGATCCGGGTTTTACATGGTCCCATTTTAAGGATGGGAAAGCTGACGCTTGGTCTCATAATTCATTTACTCGAGGGTAGGAGACTGCAAGAGGTGGGGTTGGGATTCGAACCCGGGCCCAGCCAAGCCAGCGGGGGGGGGGGGGTACGGGGGGGATTGGAACTTTCATTTTCCACAACCTGCTGCCTCTTTCCCAGCGGTTTGATCTCCACTGACCTCTCTGACCTTGAGCTCGCTGTGCGTAAAGTGGCGCTGAGAGCCTGTGCTGCGGGGGGAGCGTTTCTAGCTAAAAGTAATAACACCGGCAGGGGCCGCTGACTGAGCACTTGTCTGTGCCAGGTAGTGTCAACACCATCCGATCTGAAGCACCCCCAAATTGCAGACGAGGGAACTGGGGGGACCCCTGTCCCGCCAGGGCCGCACTTCGGGCGACAACGGGGTCAGCCCACCCTGCCTCCCAGAGAAGCGCATGGTTTCTCCTGCGTTCGTTTAAATTTCCTCCCTTACGTGTCCGGGCAGACCCTGGCTTGGGGGGCCTGCTGGGGGAGACCAGACAGAGGCCTTCTCAGGGGGCCTCTCTCCCCAAGGCCCGTCTATGGTTCCGGAAGCCAGCAGCCAGATGTTTGGTGTCCACGGAGCGGGCTCCAGCTGACCCCGTGAGACTGGGAGGGGCGCTCTCTGCGGTGGGGTTCAGCCCAAGGTCAGGTGTGGGCTGAGGCATCACCTGTGCAGGGGTGAAAGTTTGCAGGAACCTTCTGGATCCCTCCTCCTGGGCTGGGGAGATGCCACCAACCCCAGCTCTCCAGTCCTCCGACACCCATGCACGTCAGGATCACCCTGGGTCTGGCTTCCTTAGGCCAAGTACGAGGTTCCATCTGGCTGGCTGTGTGATCAGGGAAGGTCGCTCACCCTCTCTGGGCCTCAATTGTCTGATCAGTTAGGAGAGGCCAGACTGGCTGGATCATTGGCCTCCCACCGCCTGTCTGGCCCCGAGAGGCCCGGATACCAGCCCAGAAAGATAAACCTGTCCCTAACTCAGCCTTTCTGGGTCCTTCCCAGCCCACACACCTGGAACAAGGGATTTCCCCTCTTGGTGCCATAGCGTCTGTGCCTGTAAAATGGGTTTACTTCCAGTGCGCGTCTCGTGGGTTATGCAAAGCTCTCAGCGGGGACCTTGGCACGCGGTCGGCAGTGACAAAGTGGAAATGTCTTCAGCGGGGCAGCCGGGCGTGAGGCCAAGTTCCCGCTGGGCCAGTTTCCAGCCAGATGGCCTCAGTTTCCAGCTCTGCAGAGTGGGGCCAGGGTAACTCATGTTTCTGTAAGGATGTGAATATACGGAGGAATGAAAGTTTAAGTTCGGAAAACACCTTCCCCTTTCCCCCCTCCCCTTCTCTTGCTTCTTCCTCTCCCTTCACCTCCCCCCACCCCATGCCCCCTTTTCACTGTCCTCATCTCTCCCTTCCCTGTAGCGCCCGGAGGTATGGGGCAGAGGAAGGGGGTGACGTGAGCAGTGCCCTGGTCCTATGGGTGAACTGCTCACAGCAGGGGGCTTCTGAGAATAGCCTGACTTACCCCTCCCCCCGGGTCTCCAACCCCCCCGGCCCCTTCCCACTCTGCACACCTGCTTTCGAACAGACAGATGTGCCCCCCACCATGGGTTGCTGACTCACCTGTCATCCCAGGCTTCACCGTGGGGAAGCACGGGGTCCAGGGTCGCACCTCGGGTCTGTCCCTTCACCTCTCTGGGCCTCTGTTTTCCCACCTGGGAAGTGAGGATAGTGAAATTTGCCGTTGGCCGGAGGCGGGGTGGGGTGGGGGGTGGGGAGGACTGTTGTCATGAGTGACTGAGATACAGTTGGGTGTGGGGGGGTCCCCAGCGATCCTGAGCCTGGAGGTGGGGTCCCGAGATTCAGTCGGCACAGGGGATTATCCGAGGTGGGGGCCGTGCTGAGGGTGAGGTTTCTGGGGGGGGGGGGCCGGGGTCCACGGGGTGACAGTCTTTTCATCTCCAAAGCCCTTTCCTGCCTGAAGCCTCTAAATAACGCTTCTGTTGAGGCAAACTTTTAATCTCCGAAGCCATGGAACCCTTGGCCTCCCTGACGACCGAAGGGCAGGCGCAGCCGTGACCCAGCCCTGGCGGCCGTGGGCGTCCGAAGCCGGCTGGCTCTTTCCTCCTGAAGGAGAGAGGTCAGGTAGCATCTGCTGATTCTGCTGTAATTCTTGGCCAATGATGGCACTGGCCAGCCCTCTGCACTGGGGGCTGGTGAGTGGGGTATTTCAATCAGCCACTTCTATTTTTATTTTTTATATTTATTTTATTTTATTTTATTTTATTTTATTTTATTTTATTTTATTTTATTTTATTTTTGAGACAGAGAGAATACAAGCAGGGGAGGGGCAGAGGGAGAAAAAGAGAGAGAGGATCTTAGGCAGGCTTAACACTCAGCCTGGAGCCCGACCCGGGGCTCGATCTCATGAACCGTGAGATCACGGCCTGAGCTGAGGTCAAGTGGGACGCTCCACCGACTGAGCCACCCAGGCGCCCCTAAATCAGCCACTTCTCAAACGGCAGTGTTCCCAGGAGCGTCTCGGACGTCAGGTCGCAATTCAGATACTGAATCAGCAGGCCCGGCCATGTCGATTTCCAGGACCCAGGGCAAAGTGACAACGAGGGGCCCCAGGTTCAAACATGGTTCGAAAGAATCTGAAGACATCGGCAGGTGAGCACCGAATCAAGCGTGGCACCCCTCTGAGCACAGGGCCCTGTGGGGCTGCCCAGGTCTCATGCCCGTAAAGCCGGCCAGAAACTGCATTTCTAACAAACTCTAGGTGGGGCTCATTGTGCTGGCCCTGGGCCACACCTTGAGGAGGTGAGTTTGGGGTTTCAACGGTCACCCCGGGAATCGTTAAACGCTCCCCTGGTGTCAGCAGACCCCACCTCCCGTCCTCTGCCGTGTGAACTTGGACAACCACCTTGGCCTCTCTGGGCTGCGGGCTCCCCAGCTGGAAGGGGGGGTGGGGGACGGTCAGACGAGATGGCTTCTAAGACACCTCCCCTCTGGCACTCCGTCCCCCCCCCCCCCCCCCCCCCGCCCCGCAAAGTCCCCAACCTGTGGCCTCCAAACCTCGGTCCAGGATCAAATTGCCAAAGCCGCCTTGTCCATCCAGCCCGGCTGGAAGTGATTTTTAAACAAAGCCCACATTCCTTCTGAGCCTGTCGGCCTGCCATGTTCCCAAGCCCACCACCACGCCTGCAATTTCCTTGCCAAGCCGACTCCTCGGGATAAACGCATGGCGAAAACCCGGCAAGGAAATAAATAAACAGATCCCCATCACACCCTGCCACGTCCCACCTCGCTCGGGCGTCTGTTCAAAACAAGCGTCCTGGTGACAATGTCGAGACATCGGGGGCCCTGGCGGGGACGGGGGCGGGCACTGGGGGCCCCCGGGAGGACAATCGGAAGAAAATGGAGGTCAGACCCCCAAGAAGGGCTGGCCGGCTTTCATCCCGCAATGGAAATTGGGGAGGATTTTGCCTCCGAAGGCTCCCAGTGGACTTTTGTCGTGAGGACAAGAAACGCTGTACGCGGATAAAGTGGCTTTTAGAACTATCAGAAAGTGAGTGTGTGCTGGGAATGGGAAGGAGGGGGTGCCCAGGAAGGGGAAATTAAAATTCTACTCCCGCCGAAGGTTCTGGGCTCAAGCTCGCCGCGCGAGCATCGATCTGTTCCAGCATTTGACTTTCAACCATGACAAAACTGTGGGCAAATTAATTGTTCTCCAGGATATTAAGCATCAGACTCCATTAATCCTTTCTGAGCGAGATGCTTGCTGAATGCTAATTGGGAGGGTTCCGGCCTGCCACGGGGTGTTTCTCCTGTCCTCGGAGACCCCACCGGGTCCCCACCTTTCTCTGTCTCCCCTGGGTGCCGGTGCCCAGGACCGAGCCCCCCTCCCTCCTCCCCCCGTGCTGCCTTTATTTCCCTTTGTGGCATAGGACAGAGAAGGGACAGGTGGGCCCAACCTGAACCTCCTCCCCTCCCCCGCCTGGGCATCTTCTTCCAGGGAAGCCGTGGGACCGGTAGCAAGATTGTTTTATGCAAATTCCAATATCTGTATGCAGGCGCGGCCGTGAGGATGAACGCAAGAAATAATTACCAAATTATGCACGTTGAGTTGGTTTTCCTGCATCCTGAGCCCTTAAAAGGAAAAGCAAAAACACAGCGACGAGAGTGTATAAAACAGACAAACAACCCCGTGGCTTGGGTCGCCGGAGGTGGGGGTGGTGTGGGCCACAGCTGTGGCTGGGGGTCACCGTGCAGGTTTCTGGCAGGGGATGGGGTGGAGGGTCCTGGGCAGGGGTCAGGGCTTCTGGGCCTCAGGCTGTTATCGGATTGCCAGGTGTCCTTGAGCAAGTCACTTCTCTTCTTGGGGCCTCAGTTTCCCCATCTGCAGAAGGGGATTTGGCAAGAGGCTTAACAATGCTGTGTCTTGTAACGGGGGTGGTGGTATGGTCGGGGCGGGGGGCCCCACTGAGCTGTAGGTAGGGCCGATCTGATGTGCACAGTGGGGCTCTGCGGGGACAGGGAGGACCTCTGGGACGTCCCCTTGCTTAGCAGCTTCTGCCCCGTTGCCAAGGGCAACATCCCTCTTATTTCAGTAGAGTTTTGCCACCATCCGTTCACCTCTGGGTGGCCTGAGATCAACATCCCATTTCACAGACTCGCTCAGAGCAGGAGAGGCACGAAGTCAGAACCGTGTCCTGCAGGAGACAGAAGAAGGAGGAGACGGCTCATCTGTACCGCCCTCTTGGGACAATTCTACCCCGTTTCCACCCAGCGCGACGTCTCCTGGTTCGCTACTGTCTGCTTTCCTCCCGCGTGGAGGGCTCCGCGCTGCGCGGCACAGGATGAAGTTCTCACTTCCTATGGTCTCTGCTCTGCCTGGAGCGTCCCGGCGCCAGGCCGCAGCGCGGAGAATTTCCAGATCTGAGCGGGAAAGGAGGCTGGGTCGTGGCCGGCCATCGTCCCCACACACCCGCCACGAAGCGCTTTGGGTCACGCGTTCCCCACGCTTCAGCCCGCGGGCCTCCCAGAAGGACCCGCTAAGGCAGGTCCCGCCCTCATCTCTGTTTTCCAGAGAAGACAACTGAGGCTCAGAGACGCCGAGCCCTTTGTCCAAGGCCACACGGCAGGTCAGTGCCCGTGCCAGGAGTCACATCTGCACGCATTCACAGCCCCCTAGCTACGCTATATTCGTGGCTTACCTTCCGGTCCTCTTCCTCCCCCGTCCTGAGGGCTGGGGGACGCTCTTCGCACCCCCTGCACCCCCTGCTGGCTCCAGTCCTCCCCATTTCTCCCAAGATGCCTGCTCAGACCACCGTGGGCAGAGAGAAGATCGTGCCAGCCACTCGCTAACTCAGCGGATATTTATGCCTGTGCAAACACCACACACGCCTTCTGCATGATTTGGAGCTAAATGCGGTGTTACTTAATTAATGCACATGTAACACTTGAGAATATTACACCTATTAGAACTCACAGACAATTAACACTCCGGGGCCGCTGCTGCCACCGTGTCCTACAGACAAAGGCTCTGGGATCACCCCTGTGCTGAATCCATTGTGCGGGGAAACACCTCTCTCTGCAGTGCTCTGTCCACCTGTCTCTTTCCCTTGGGGTTCGTTCGTTCGTTTGTCCGTTCGTTCCTTCCCTCCCTCCTTCCCTCCTTTCTTTCTTTCTTTCTTTCTTTCTTTCTTTCTTTCTTTTCTTTTCTTTCTTTCTTTCTTTCTTTCTTTCTTTCTTTCTTTCTTTTCTCCCTTCCTTTTTTCTTTCTTTCTTCCTCTTTCTTTTCTTTCTTTCTTTCTCTTTTTCTTCCTTTCTATTTGTTCTTTCTTTTCTCTCTTTCTTTTCTTTTCTTCTTTCTTTCTCTTTCTTTTTTCTTTCTTACTTTTCTTTCTTTCTTTCTTTCCTTTTTTCTTTCTTTCTTCCTCTTTCTTTCTCTCTTTCTTCCTTTCTACTTTTTCTCTTTCTTTCTCTCTTTCTTTTCTTTCTTTCTTTCTTTCTTCCCTTCCTTTTTTCTTTCTTTCTTCCTCTTTCTTTCTTTCTCTCTCTTTCTTCCTTTCTACTTTTTCCTCTTTCTTTCTCTCTTTTCTTTCTTTCTTTCTTTCTTTCTTTTCTTCTTTCTTTCTTTCTTTCTTACTTTCTTTTCTCTCTTTCTTTCTTCCTTTCTTTTTCTTTCTTCTTTCTTTCTTTTCTTTCTCCCTTTTTTCTTTCTTCCTCTTTCTTTCTTTCTCCCTTTCTATTTTTTCTCTTTCTTTCTCTCTTTTCTTTCCTTCTTTCTTTCTTTTCTTTCTTTCTTTCTCTTACTTTCTTTTCTTTCTTTCTCTTTCTTCCTTTTTATTTTTCTCTTTCTTTTCTCTCTTTCTTTTCTTTCTTTCTTTCTTTCTTCCTTCCTTCCTTCCTTCCTTCCTTCCCTTTTTTCTTTCTTCATCTTCCTCTTTCTTTCTCCTTCTTTTCTTTCTTTCTTTCTCTCTTTTCTCTCTTTTCTTTTCTTTCTTTCTATTTCTTTCTCTCTTTCTTTTCTCTCTTTCTTACTTTCTTTTTCTTTCTTTCTTCCTTCCCTTTTTTCTTTCTTTCTTCCTCTTCCTCTTCCTCTTTCTTTCTTTCTCTCTTTTTTCTCTTTCTTACTTTCTTTTCTTTCTTTCTTTTTTCCTTCCTTCCTTTCATTCTTTCTTTCCTTTCTTCCTTCCTTCCTTTCTCTTTCTTTCTTTCTTTCTTTCTTTCTTTCTTTCTTACTTTTCTTTCTTCCTCTTTCTTTCTTTCTTTCTTTCTTTCTTTCTTTCTTTCTTTCTTTCATTTTCTCCAGCTCTATTAAGATATAACATGTACAATTAAGGCATACGACACAATGGTTTCAAGTATATCTATTTGCAAAATGATCATCATGATGAGCTTTAACACACCCATCACCTCACGTAGTTATAATTTGTTTCTTGTGCTCTCTTCTCCTTTGATTTTTTTTAACTGTTCTGTATTTAATCTCCCACCTTGGGTGATTTGGAGTCATGACATATTAAAACTTATTTTACATTTTGGGGCGCCTGGGTGGCTCAGTCGGTTGGGCATCCGCCTTTGGCTCAAGTCATGATCTCATGGTTTGTGGGTGAACCCCACATCGGGCTCACTGCTGTCAGTGCAGAGCCCAGCTTCAGATCCTCTGTCCCTCTCTCTCTGCCCCTCCCATGCTCATGCGCTCTCTCTCAAAAATAAATATTTAAAAAATTTTTTTAAATAAAATTTATTATGTTTAAAACATTATGCTACACATTAAAATTTCTGTTTTGAAGGTGTCTTGTACATAAAAGTTTCTAAGTGACACACTGTGGAGGCTAATGGGTCATCAAACATTAAAAAAATTTTTTATGTTTATTGATTTTTGAGGAAGAGAGAGAGAGACAGAATGTGAGCGGGGGAGGGGCAGAGAGAGAGGGAGACACAGAATCTGAAGCAGGCTCCAGGCTCTAAGCTGACAGCACAGAGACTGATGCAGGGTTCGAACTCCTGGACCAGCAGATCATGACCTGAGCCGAGGTCGGGTGCTTAACTGACTGAGCCACTCAGGCTCCCCGATCATCAAACAGTTTTAATTTCCTGTTTCCTTAAATCTCAGGGGATTTATTTTCTTTCTTGTTTGACTATTTATAAGAGAAGGAAAAAAAGTTGCCTCTTCCAGGGAGCACTCCCTGATTGCTCTGGCCCTTTTAGATACTCTTCTCTGCTGACAACCTCTAGCGCTTTCGATATTACAGGCACTACAAGGGCAGGGACCCCATGGGGGTACCCCAGGGGGCCTCAGTTCTCACAGCTGTGAAATGAGGTCCAGAAAACATTTTCACTTACTCTTTGGGGCCCCAGGCGGGATGAAGCAAGGTCTGGGTGTTGTGCAAGCCTGTAGCTGCATTTAATGCAGTGTCTTCTCTGTGCATTCATCTTTCCATCTGTCACATGGGCATGCCATTACCTTCCTCGAGAGTTTGGCCTGACTGTTGACGGATCTGTCATCACATGCAAACAGCTTAGCCTGGTGCCACATACTGGGTGGGGTCAATGACCCAGGACCTGGAATATTACACAAGTCAGGCATCCCATACCCACTCCAAAACTACTTGTTGAGCCCCACCTTTGTGCAAAGGCTATACTGGAAATAAGATAGACATGTCCCCCTGCTTCAAGAGGCTTCCATTCTAGGGGGGCCAATGAGCAATAAAGACACGAACAATTACATGGATTATCCTGGCTCATGATGTCTATCAGGAAAGAAGTAATGGATGACAGAATAGTGATGGGTGAAGTTTCTTTCCTGGGAAGCTCCAGGGAAGGCTTCCTGAAGGAGATGCCCTTTGAGCAGCGGCTTAAGGAAAGAGGAGGAGTTGACAGGTGACGAGGAGGATGACCAGCCTCGTGGGGTCAGCACCTGCCCATGTTCTCCCCCCTGCAAGAGGACGAGAGGGCCACAGGCACACATTTGGTCTGATGCGGAGCGGGGGAGAAGTGCTGGGGACTTCAGGCCCCTCCCCTAGTGGGGGGGTGCGGAGTCCTCATCCGATGACAGATGGGTGCCGGGGTAAAACTCCTCCACTTTCCTCACCCCTTGGGTGCAGGACCCTGAGATGCATGTCCTACATGGTCTCCCAGAGGTCTTTGTCCACCTGAGCCCCAGGTGCCCCCAGCGGGACCTGCTCATTTGTGCAGCCTGACTTGGATGCTATCCCCTTCTGGCCTCAGTTTCCTCAGTCCCCTGTGGGTGTTCCCTGGGATCTGCTCCCAGATAAACTGGCCCTGGAGCGCTTATCCAGGGTCTGCCACGGACACCTCCCAAGCCAAGACACCCCGAGCGTCAAGGAGCGGCAGATCACTCCGGACCCCCAGCTTGGGGTGCCCCTCCTTGGTCCCCGGGGGCAGGAGGGCTCCTGCTCAGGCCTGGGAGGGAAGGATTATCACTGTCCCTAAAGCTGCCCAGCAGATCCCTCCCCAGACACGGTTTCCCAAAAGGATTGAATAAATACGTCGTCCAGCGGGAGGGGGAGCCCTGGCTCTCACTGCCCGCTGGCGGGAAATTAAATAATGTTCATTTCTGCCGCTGTGAGCTGGAACAAGGCTGGCCGAGCTGTAGGCCGGGCCAGGAGGCAGCCGCGATGGGCAGCTCGTGGCAAGCCCTAAATCAGAGGAGCCGATGAAATTTCTAATAGCAGGAGCGCGACTGGCATCGGCGTATAAATAAAGTTCCCCTCTTGAAAGGCAGCTTATTCCAGCCTTGCCGCCAAGGATATTAAGCCCGGAGGACTGGCGGCTGCAGCCAGGCTGGACCCAGGCCAGAAGCCAGCTGGGTCCCGGAGGCATGAGTCCTTCCCCCGCAGAGGCCCCAGCTGCCCTCTGAAATTGTGCTCCGGCTTGAGTTCCTGGGTGTGCCCAGCTTGGAGATGGCCTGGGTGCATGTTTGCAACATGAGGGCATTAAATTGGTGGGCAGATTTCATTATTCCCATTGCCCAGATGAACAAACCAAGCCTCAGAGCGGTGAGGAGTCCTGCCCAAGGTCAGACAGCCGGTAAATGACCACTTGTGTGTGTAAGGTGGGAAAGAATGTGGGGGGTGGATTTGGAGCAAAGTGAAACCACAAGTCCTCACAGCTGTAAAATGGGC
>NC_056690.1:29060945-29131413 GCF_018350215.1 Panthera leo
AGGGGCCTCTGCGTGGCTCAGTTAAGTGACCCACTCTTGATTTTGGCTCAGGTCATGATCTCGTGGTTCGTGGGTTCGAGCCCCACGTGGGGCTCTGTGCTGACAGCGTGGAGCCTGTTTGGGATTCTACTAAGTAAAAACTTAAAAAAAAATTCTCCCAGCTTAGATACAGTTCAGGGCCCATGCTGGCTGAGGCCAACTCTGGGCCTGGTTCCCGGAGCTCTCGGAGGCCTGCCCTCTCCCGTCATGGCCACTTAGGGGTTTATGGCTGCCTTGGTCTGTTGCTGCTGTAAACAAACCCACCGTCCCCCTGGGAAGGACAATGGTGCCCTCAGTGTCTCTCTGCCAACCCCAGCTGTTTGGGAGACCTGCGTGGAGGCTGAGCCCCGGGACCACAAGACTCGGGAGCAAAAACAGCTTTATTCAGATCTGTGGTCAGTTACAAACTTGGTTTGTTTTTTGGTCACAGGCCCCAGAATGCCATTATTCTGAGTTCACATCAAAACACAAAGCTCAACATTTAGTTTGGAAACTTAAAAAAAACCCAAAACACCCAAAACAAAGGTTTGGTTTCAAATCGTCGTTGAGATGTTCTCTCTGGTGCGTCCCCTGTAAGATGAATGCATGTGCTTGAGACCCTGTGGGGACGACTTTCGACAGAGAACATGAAATTGTTTGTGTAGTATGAACATTCACATGTCATCAAAAAGTTAGTGTCTTTGCACTCGATTTTACCGAAGGTACAAACAATGCCTTTGACCATCTTTGGTTGCAGCACCAGACGATGCCCAACTCCCATGGCCCAGCCACATCCCCTCTGCCCATGGGACAGGCGAGCCTGTCCCGGATGAGGCAGTGACGCTGGGCTGCCACCAAGCAACGTGCTTAATGGCTTGGGGGCCAGGAGGGA
Organism: Panthera leo; assembly: GCF_018350215.1. NCBI lineage: Eukaryota > Metazoa > Chordata > Mammalia > Carnivora > Felidae > Panthera > Panthera leo. The sequence continues at coordinate 29,061,856 of NC_056690.1, forward strand.
GCCGGAGGTGAAGCACTGTCCCACTGAGCATCTGTGCTCCTGGAGGATCTTTTCTTCTAGAAAGTGGAGCTGTAGGGCCCAGCCCCAGAATTGCTGGCAATGCGTGAAGAATGACCCTCACTTTGCCAAATGCGATGGCAAAATCTAGGTTTAGAGTTAGGAATCAGAGAACCATCCTCTAACTTTCTCAGGAACCTCTAGGGTTTTGGAATCTTCTCTGGAACCAGACACTGAGGGACCGTCCCGCTGTCGGCAGGGAGAGGAAAGGCACACCACCTTGCCAACCTTAAGGATGGCGAGGCCCCTCCTGGGCAGCACTGCCTCCCAGGCCTCACACAGCTAGACCCTGGGGCGTCAGGTTGGAGAAAGGCCTGGAGGCCCATTTCACTGCAGGGCCTGTGGCTGAGGGAAGCAGGGAGGACCGAGTGGCTGGGTCCGGCCCCGTCCTGTGACACTAACAGGCCCTTTGATGTCACTCCCTTCCTTGCCAAGTCTGGACCACACCCTTCCGGTTTCATCTCCTCTTACGCGTCGCATGGCTCCGTGGCTGCAGGAAAGTGGCCCCCTAGCTCGGAGGTGGCCTCTCAGGCTCGAGGGAGAGGCTGTGTGGCCCTCTTGCTGGCGGCCCTGCATCGGCACCCGGCCTGAGGTCAGAGATGGTGCAGCTTGCTGCGCTCGGTGAGCAGCGTCATGGCCACAGCGTAGAGGAGGTAGCCCAGCACGAGGAGCAGGGCGCAAGGGAGGGGCCCGATACAGAACAGGGAGGCCACGAAGAAGGCCAGAAGCAGCGAGAGCAGCGTCCGGTAGCTGCCCAGGAAGCGCAGGCTGAGCCGAGGGCCCCGGGGACGGCGGGCCGCACACCCTCGTGCCACCGGGCTCAGCAGGTGCCTGTCCGCCAGCCCAGGCTCCGTGAGGTGGTATCGACAAAAGCTGCCGAGGAAGTCGGCACGGGAACACAGGGCTGCCATCGGGCCTGCAAACTGGGCAGAGACAGAGGCACAGGGAGTGGGCGCGGGCAGGGCCGCACGCTGCCCCGGCCTCTCCCCGAGGGTGGCAGGACCAGAGGCGGGGGCGGGCCCTCCCGCGTGCACTCACCCTGCGGTTGATGGCGGAGGACAGCCGGAAGAGCACGCGGACCAGGCTGGCGATCTCATAGCTCCGGATGGGCTGCAGCTCTGAGTCACCCTGGTACTCGATGTCAAACCTTCGCAGCCCATTGATGATCTAGAAGCAGCAAAGGAGGCGAGCCCCGGGTGAAACCTGGGCCGCGCGAGCAGCCCTGCCAACACACCTCTGCGACGCCTCCCAAGTGCGGTCTCCGCTGCCGGGCCTGCCGGGGCAACAGGGCTCGGAGGCTCGGCCAGCGGGAGCCACGGCCACGCTGCCAGGAGAGCGGAGCCCTCCGGGGTGTGGCCCTTACCTGGTACCGGCCCAGGGGCGTGAGGATGAGCCCGTCCTCCCCCACGACGCAGTCTGGGAGCTGCTTCTTCCCATTCTCATCTTGAGTTGTCCCCAAGGCAAGCGTGAGCTGGGTGAGCTGAGCCTCGCTGAGCTGTGAGGGAGGAAGCCCCGTGAGGAGGCAGTGCCGCTTCCTGCTACCTGCCTTCACTCTCGGGGTGAAGGGAGGAGACTGGCCCCCCTGGGCCTCTAACGGCGCCAGCAAGGGGACCCAGACGTGACATTGTGGGCACGGGCTGTATCTCCCACGGGCTGGGCAGGGGATGAGGGCCGCGGGACCGAACGCCAGGAAGGGGACAGCTCCCCCGGCTCGTACTCGGAACATCTGGCACAGGTACTCCAGGGCCTTCTCCAGGTACTCGTCTGTCTTGCGGACACTGTCCTGCCCCATCTCGTCCAGGTCGTTGGCTGCGTAGGAGCCGTTCGTGTCTGTGGAGCAGAAGCCCAGCCACGACAGAAAGGGGCGGCCGGCCGTGCTCTCCCCGCACTGGTCAGAGATGGACTTGGCAGTCTGCTTGGCCTGCGTGATGAGCTGAGCCAGGCGCAAGACCTGCGGGGCATGGGGGCAGGTCAGCCAGCTCGGGTGGTGCCACCGGACGCCACCCAGCCACCAACAGGCTGGCAGGCAGACCTGGGGGCCCCCAGCAGGCCAGGAGGAGGCCAGGGTCTTTCAAGACTAAGACGTGCATATTCTACATTTGTGTGTGTGTGTGTGTGTGTGTGTGTGTGTTTATTTCCTGTGGAGAGACACAGAGGCAGACTGTGAGCAGGGAAGGGGCAGAGAGAGAGGGAGACACAGAATCCAAAGCAGGCTCCGGGCTCCAGTTGTCAGCACAGAGCCCGATGTGGGGCTCGAACTCAGGAGCCCTGAGATCATGACCTGAATGAACCAAAGTCAGACACTTAACTCACTGAGCCACCAGGTGCCCCCAAGACGCCCATATTCTAAATGTGAAAACTTTCTAGCAAGTGCTGCCTTTATCATCAGAAAAAACGTAGACCGCACTGAAAAAAGAAAAAAAGCCAAGGTACAGCAGCGTCCACCAACACCCAACCTTCCTCCTTCCGTACAACACGTGTGCTCTCCCTGGCCCTGCTGTTGCCACGGCTTCGGGACGGCCGTGCGGCCTGGGGGAGCCCCAACTCACCAGCGTCCGGACCTCGGGCCCAAACATTGGGGTGTACTTGCAGTCCTGGCCCTCCAGGCTGTAAACGTGGCTCTTCACCTTGAAGGAGGCGTCTGTGACGGCTGGGGGCCACGAGGACAGGAAGCTGCCGGTGAAAGTGGGAGCTGTGAAGAGTCGGTGCTGGCGGTGTGGGATGACGAGTTCTGGCTCCAGGAACAGCTGTTCCCCTGGAAAGCAGAACCCGACTCTGGCTTCAGCTTCCATGGCACCAAACAGCCAGCAGCCGCTGGCTGGCTTCCTGGGTGCCGCTGAGGCTTCCGAGGGATAGGGACCGAGTGGCACAGGGGCCCAACTCCTAATGTTCCTGGAGCCCCCACCAGTCTCAACAGGAAGGCCGACATGCACAAAAGAAAACCAGAGAAGCTAACACCCGATAAAGCCATCTAAGACACGACACGGGCCAAGACTGCTTTCTGATGCCACCAAGAGTCACCAGGGAGACACAGCTCTGAGCTCTGCTTCCCCCGCCCAGCACCCCCGCAGCTCCTGCCCGGCACGCGTGCCACAGGGAAGGCAGGATGCCGCTAGGCTCCGACGTCCACCCCGCCACCGTGTACCAGGAGTCCCCGTGGCACCTCTGCCAGCCCACCCCGAGCCCATGAGGCACATGCAGCGTCCGTGGGTCCCTCTCTAAGTGCTGCTTCCCTCTGGCTAAGGGCTTACCTTTCTGGATCATTTCAGCCAGGTTGGGCTGGGCAAAGACTTTGGCCACTCGGAATACCATGAGCGCGTTCTTGGGGCTGACCAGGTCGGTGCGGAGCGCGCGGCTCAGGAAGCCCACAAAAAGCTTGGTGTACATCAGCAGATTCTCCTGCACAAAGGGTGCCCTGGGGACCAGGCAGCGCATCAGGGCCCAGAACTCCCACTGGAGGCAGGACCACACCAGTCTATGCCCCCGCCTCACTAGCGCTCTCTTCCTTGGGTTCCAGGTTCTCCCCTGCCACGACCTCATCGTGGCTGAGGGACCAGGGGTGGGGGCGAGGGAGGAGGCACAAGGGAGGCAGGGAAGACCTAGGCCTCCTATAGACGGCACAATCCTCTGTAGGATGCGGCCCTTCCCGAGAGGGCCAAAGCCTCCGCAGCAGAGGCTGGCCTGGGCACCAGAAGGAGCACAAGGAAGGCAGTCGTGGAGAGCAGGCGCTGGCGGAGGCTGGGGGGTTGGCCGTGAGGGGGGAGGGGAGGCGGTGGTGGCTGCTATGCAGAACGCTAGTAAAGACGGGTCGAGGGGTGCTTGGGGGCGAGTGCAAACATACATCTGAGGGGAGACAGTCAACGGCAAGGGGACAGCACAGAGGAGTCACCAGCTGTTTCTGTGGGAGATCAAGCCCAGGGCCCAGACAACAAAGCACAGTCAAGGAGGGAGGGGCCTGTGCCCCACCTGGAAGCAGGTCCCCCTAGGGAGGACAACGGGCCGGGGCTCACCATCTCTCCGACACACACCGGGCCTGGCAGTCGCTGCTCTGAGCCTGCTTCTCAGGTGCATACCTCCAGGGCTGTAGGTAGCTCAGCCACATCTCCAGGACCTGGTGGGACACGTGTGCCCTGAGGGCCTGGAGGCTGGCATTCTGCTGGGCTGTGGGGCTGGGGCTTTGGTCCAGATCCTTGGGTGGCCTGGAGCTCGGCTCCCGGCAGGCAGCTCAGGTGAGGAGGGGGTGATCCTAACCGTGGGGCTTCGGTTCTCCTGGAGGCGTTACCACGTTCTCTTCCCACCCGCCACTCCGAGAGGGAGCAGGAGGGAACTCCGCATCCCCTATGATGTTTCTTTTTTCATCTTTAATTAAAATGATTTTTTTAATCTGCAGATAGCTGACACACAACGTTACATGAGTTTTAACCCTTGTGCCAGCCCTTCGGAAGCGAGTGTGGAACGTGTGGAACACAGGAGTGCTTTCCCCAGCTGAGGGAGCCTGTGCGGCTCAGTGGGGCTGGGAACCCACCCAGCGTGGACCCACTGGGTTCCAGGTCAGGGCAGACAGCTTTTCTGTACCTGGGGGTTGGCTCTGGAAACTCAAATGAGCAGAACAATGTGACCCACCAATGTGACCCTCTGCGGCAATAGCTGATTCCTTCCTGCATCCGCCCCACGGGACCTCCCTCATCAAGCACAGAGGGCAAAGACAAAGAAAGCAAGATGGGGCTGACACTCACGGCTCTGAAGGACGCATCCAGGGGCCAGTGGCCAAAGCAGTGCTGCAGGAAAAGGTAGAGTTTCTGCTGGACAAACCTCGGGACGGCGGCCCTGCAGGGGAGGGGAGGTGAGGAGAGGGTCCCCTCATAGGTGAGCCAAGTGGCTCCCGGTTCCAAGGGCCAGCTCTGCCGGGGTGAACACTGGGCACCCCTGAAGGTAAGGCCTCCTATTTTGGGCCCCATTTTTCACAAAGAAACCAAAGTTCAGAGAGATTAGGGAATGTCCCAAGGACACACAGCACACAAGCGGTTGACCTAGTATGGCTCCTGTGACCACCTCTGCTTGGGTCACCACACACAAGTCACCTGCTCTGCTGGACCCAGTTGGCCTAGGAGTCAGGCCACCATCCTGGCCCTTTTGACAGAAGGACTGGCGGAGCAGAGAGGAAGAGGAGGGGGAGGGTGCAGCATAGAGCTCAGTCTCCCATGACAAATGAGCCACTTTGCAGTGAAGGCACTCCCAGCCCATCGGCTTTCCTGGGCATTCTGAGTGCGGTCAATGTAGATCTTCCACTCTGCCCACACTGGGGAGGGGACAAGACAGGGCAACAAGATGGGGCCTCTTTCTGGCCAGCCTGGCTCTTTCTACTGAAGACGGCAGGCCTGGAAGGAAAGGCCGTGGCAGCCAGGCAGCCCCCACCCGCCTGTGGAGCCAGAGGAGGGGTCGGGAAACAGACCCCGGAGGGGTCAAGGTGATTTCCCACCTGCCCCACCCTGCAGACGCCTCACAGGCCGACCCCATGCCCTAAGGATAGGTTACTGTGGGCAACGAGTATGTGCAGTAGGAGGCAGTGGCAGCCAGGGACACGGGAGCCCTGTGCATGCCCTGTACCCACCGTTTGAACTCCTCCAGGGGACTGGTGGCGTGAGAGTGGGTGGAGGGAGAGACCTGCTCAGGCTTCAGGCTGTTGGAAAAGGCGTGCAGATGCTTTAGCAGCAGGCGCACCACCAACACGTGCTCCTCCGTGGGTGTGAACGACTCCTGAGGTTGAGGGGGAGCTGTGTCAGGACCCAGACTGGTCCCAGGGTGCGGCCCCCAGGCCTGGCCATGTATGTCCCGCCCAGGACCACTTCTCCCCGACAGGATGTGTGGGCCACCCACAGGGCCCTCCCTGGGCCTGGCACGCAGCAGATAGGCCTCGCATGCCAGCTCTGAGACCTGCTAAGAGCACGCAAGACAGGGCGGGACGGCTTTGCTAAAGCAGACCTGAATGCTTCCCTGTGTGCTTCCAACCCCTTCTTTTACCCTCTGTGGTTGACTCGGGTCATTGCTGCCCGGCCAAGTCCTCAGGGGTCCCCCCCAACTCCTGGCCAGCCAGAGGAGGAGCAGGGGGCGAGGCAGGCCAGTATCCCACCCTGGATCCGGACGCAGGGTCTCCTGCCTGCCTCCCAGGTATATAAAGACAGCTCGCTGGGGCCCATGGCTTCCCTTTTCAGGGAGAAACACTCCCAAATTCCTTCTCCTGCTGTAACCCTCACCCTTCCATCCACTTCCTGTCCTGGACACAGCCAGCTGGGGGCTTGGCGCAGGGTGGCCCTTCCTCCATTGCTAACAGCCCTGCCGTCAGCACAAGACAAGAGCGCTTTCTATCTTGTCAGGTGAAATTCTCATTCACAAGATTCAGGTAGGATCTTTAAGACCCAGCCCCGAGAGGAAAGCCTGTCTGCTGGCTCTTCTGTGACGGAATACAGGATGGAGTCTCCAGAGTGGCAGAGGATGGCACCGGCAGGATACGCTGCCTCCGGCTCCCAGCTCTGGGGTGCCCAGACGCGCTCCTCTCCCCACACTCACCCCCCAGGCCTCTGGGACCTCCACAACCTCGACAGAGCTTTTGGCAGCCTAGTCCAAATCCTGAGCAATGTTGAGGCTGGCACAAGCCGTGCCTCCTGGCACAGCCCGGGCACCCAGTCACAGCCCCACCACTGCCCGCGGCACTGCCTTCTCCGCTCTCCTTGCCATGGATCTGTCTCCACAGGCCTAGGCAACACACCACACGACTCGATATGACTGCGGGGGAAGCTACGGGGCTTCAGGAGGAGATTTTCTTCTGCTTATCTGTAAGCTTAAGCGATGAACTTGCATCATTTGAACAACAAAAAAAACGTAAGATATTTTCACAGTAACGGAGGATCAGAGGGCACTGTTGCCAGGCTGTAACTCCCCCCAGGAGCCTCCCCCTTTCTCATTCCTGGCCCCTCGCCGACCCACCCACCATCTCCCTAGCGGAGGACAGAGCGTTTGCACTGAACCGGGAAGCTCCTTGGGCTATCTTCCCTCTGGACAGAAGCCAAACCTTTCTTCTCACTGCCCCCCCCCCCCCCCCCCCCCCACCTCGAGAGCCAAATCCCCACAGGAATCCAGCCACCGCTGCTGTAAGTGGGCCTCCTCCACCCGCATGGCCGTTAGGGACACTTTCCCAAAGCCAGTGGCATTTCTCACTGGGCCCAGCCCTTCTCAGCTCAGCAACCCTTCCCATGGTGGGTGGGGGGAGGGCTCTTACCCCTCCTGCTGTGCACATTTCTCCAGGGACGCTGCTCTTGGCCAAGTGAGCCCTTCCCCAACACATGCTGGAGTGGTACCATTTCTGTGCTAAACCCGCCCCTGCTGGCCCTTCTGGATCATTCTCTTCCCTCTTCTCTGTGGCTGCTGCTTCTGAGTGGGAACCCTGTGTGCACTCACCACCCCATCCCAGCAAACGTGATTTCTTACCGTGTGCTCAAATATCAGGTTAAATGTGGTGTGCTCCCACTGAGGGGGAACTGGACAGAACCCTGGCCTCGGGCATGGGATCTAGATGCATGCTTTCTGCCCAAACTTCCTGACATTCATCTCATGAATCCATGAACTACCAGACTCCATCTGCCCTCTAACAGCCTGTAGTCCTGCACTCCATCTACCGACCTCAAGACTTCAAATCCGTCCACACTGATCATCTCTGCCTAAAGCAGACCAGTCTCCGTGAGGCCCTCTCTGGCTCTCGCCTACCTCTGTGGGAGCACAAAAGTCCACAAGAGGCCAGGCCCCAGCATGCTCAAGGACCAACAGCCTCTCCAGGCTAGGGGACGAAGCCCTCGTCCTCCCTGCCCCTTGGCCTCACACAGGCTTGGGATTGACAGACCATGCCACCATGAGCCTTGGGCTTCCCTGGGCTCAGTCAGTTCCTAGGTACCAGGCCCGCAAAGCCAGGTGAGTCAGGCCACTGCGAAGGCCACACTGTTTCCGCTCCCTCAACCCAGGGCCAAGCACAGAAGCCACCAACTCCCAAGAGCCTACCACATTCCAACTGGCTTGGGGCTTGGCCAGGCAGATCTGGTGGCCCCACACCCCAAACCCGGGCTAGTCTACCAAGCTGAGGGCTGAGCCAGGCTAAAGACGGATGCCTGCCACCATCCCCAACACACACTGGCCTCACTCTGCTTGGAATTGGCCTGAATCACCCCAGTGGGTCCCCGGCCGGACCCTCGCTTTACCACTGCACTGCCATGCGCTCCATGGCTCACACCACAGGGCAGGGGTGAAACAAAACAATATGAGAGCGGCCAGTACTTGGTAGGCGTGGAGGGCCTGGAGGCTGGGTTGGGCAGGGCTGTGGAGGGCGCTGGAGACACTGAGTCGGTAGTGCAGAACCTCCAGCTGAGAGACAACAAAACAGAGAAGCCAAGAACAGGCAGGGAGGGCAGAGGACAGGGCAGGGGACAGGAGGGGAGAGACCGGGGAGGGGACAGCAGGGAGAGAAAGACAAAAGTGAGCCCAGAAGTAAGGAGAGAAAACAAAAAACAAAAACAAAAACAAAAGCACGTCAGTGACAATCCAAACAATCACAGCCCAGCAGCCTCAGACCAATGGGACACCACCCTCTCAGCCGCCCAGACGGAGCCCTTCCTGGTGGGCAGACTAGAGCCAGGCCCAAGGGGTGCTCTTCCACCTGCCAGGCAGAGGGACAGACAGACCCTCAAGGTCACTTGGGCAGCCTCCTTCATGTCTCTGGGGCCTGAAGTTCTCTCCAGCTCCCTGAGGTCAGCCTGACTCACTTTCCTTCCAGAGGGTCCTGCCCTCCCCCAACCCTGAATGCTCCGTGTGCAGTGTGTGCACACTGGAGCCCACCAGGATCCCAGGAGTCTTGCTGGGACACACTGATGGCCACCGAGGCCCTGAAGGCCCTGAGGCTCAGAAGAGAAATTTTTGAGGAGCTAGTTCCAGATGGAGACCTCTTTGCTCAAGAAAGAAAAATTTGTAACTTATTGGACTTCTCTGTGTTGTCCCAAGAAGAAATTTACCAAACTGATATATGATGAGATCAGTTCCTAGGTGTCAAAGATCCAATCAGCGACCCCTCCTGAATGGGGCTGATTCCCAGGGTGGCACAGAGGCAAGCAAGGTTTAGCTCACCAGGCCTGACACCTTCCACATCCCACATTCCCGAAATCGTTAAAGGTAACGTGAACACTCATGGGTTCGAATCCTGGGAGACCCACCTCTCGTACCTCACCAGGACTCCCCGACTCCAGACACACAGAGCCCTCCGTCAGTCCCGACGGGCCCCAGGAATCTGGTCATGGCCACACACACCCAGAGGCAGCTGGAACCCTGAGGCTGGGACAGCCTGGGCCATGGGGGATGACAGCAGAGCTGGCTTAAGCTGTCCACCCCCACCCCACCTCTGCCCTGCCCCGCTGCAGCGACAAGGCCTGCTAAAGCAGTCCCCTTTAGCCATGCACAACCCAGAGCCGGCCCTGGCACACATCCTGCCCTGGGAGGGCCATGCCTCCCACCGCGTACCATGCTTCACACGGGAGAGGTCAGAACGCATGTGCCAGACCTTGAGGAGACAGGCACAGCCACAGACGCGCAGAGCAGGGGCAGGAAGCAGCACAGCAAGGAGGTGTCTGCCCTTCATGGCCTTCCTCTGGGCCAGACCCGGGCTCAGCGACAGCTCTCAGTGAGGAATCAGGGAGCACACGGTTCCCCTGTTGGGGGTCTGCCCAGCCTGCAGGAACACAGTGCAGGCCCCACAGTGTCCTGCAGGAATATGCGGTCTTTACCGACCATCTGACTCTCCTGAAGCCCTCCCTGCCCAGTAAGCTGAGGCAGAGCAGAGGCCCGGGCTGTAAGGAGCGAGCATACACTCTGGACCCAGGCTAGGCATGGAAGCACCATGGGACCTCTCAGAGCTGCGTTTCCTGCATCTTTCACATCAGGAAAACTGACCCCAAGGCTAGGATTTCCAAACGGCACAGCACAGGCCTGGGCAAATGGTAAGGAGCCTCAGGTGAAGCAGACCTCCATGGCTGTCCTTCTCCCCTTCCCACACACCAGGTTTTCTTAGGTTTTGCTTTCAGCCTCAATGGGAGGCAAAGACAAATAGGAAACAAAACAAAACAAAACAAAACACCTCAATGGGTACCTGGTGGGGGCTTCCCAGTCGCCCCCTGACTACCAGTCATTCTGAGCAGCTCTCCCCCGCCCTGTGATCTGGCCAAGAGGAAGCAAACGTGAGGAAGAAGGGGAAGGCTCCCCTGCTCCGGCAGGGACGGCCCACCCTCCTCCCTCGTATAGGGCTCGGGATCCTCACAGGAGACAACCTAGAGGACCTCTGTGACTGGCAGATCTGCTAAAAATGACAGTGAATGTGCTCCCACTGGCTCAGAAGACAGAACGAGCAGATGGGAAGGCAATGCAGCAAAGCAGCCCCTGCCTCTGCAAAAGCCACATGCACAGGGGCTGAGTGAGCCCCCAGGGCCCTAGGGGGAAGCCTGGCCCCTGACCCCCGTGCACCAGCCAGGAACATGCAGCCAGTCCACTGTGGAAGCAGCAATGGCAGTGCAAGCACTTAGTAACGCGAGAGGCCCAAGACAGAGTTCTGGCTTTCCCTCTGTTCCCTGTGATGTCAAGGAGAGATTTGGGTCACTCTGCACTTTAAGAGAGCAGTGGTTGGGGGCTGCTCCCCAAATGGGTACTCAGAAGGGCAGCAGGGAAGCAGAACTGGTTGCCAACACTTTGCAGAACCACCACCACTTGCTGGAATCACAGAGGGAAGGTCACAGGCCACTCTCATGAATTTTAGCCTATAGAGTGTTAATTCGTAAGGAATCTCTCAAGAATTCTGTCTGGCGTTGACAAAAGCAAAGTCTGAGGAGCAAACACAGAAGTGCACAGAAGCCACAGATCACACAGTTGGTTACAGGCCCCAGTTCGCACGTTTCAGGCTGTTTCATGGAGCGTGAACCTAGGTGCCCACCCTGCCTAATAAGAGGCGAACAGAGCTGTTGTACTCTGACGAGTCCAGTAGGCTGCCGGCCCTGGGAACGTCCCAGGGACACAGCTGCCTCCACGCCTCTGCAAATGAGCATGCTGCCCTGTGAGGGAAGAGAAGGGAAGAAGAGGAGGAGACAGGCCAGGCTGCATGCAGGGAGGCATCAGCTCCCACCCACTGCAGAAAGGGCTGCCTGCCAATGCTCTGGGGGAGGTGGAAGGCAGTATGGGCACCAAGGTGAGCGAAGTCGGCCGGGTGCCACCTCAGCAGGAAAGCAGGACACGCTGTGACAGCAGAGGGAACAGGCCCGGATGTGACTCCCAGAGGCATCCGCAGCTCTCCTGGCCCCAGAGCACGAGCACCACAACCTCAGCCATTCCGGCTGCCAGGGAGGGGGCTCTGGAAGTAGCATGGGGAGGACCCCAGAGAGGACAGGCCTCCAGCCCGCAGGGTGCAAGCCCACCACAGAATGAAACCCACCTGCCGTCCGGCATCAGAGTAAGGGGTGATGGTGAGTTTCTGCTTCCCACCATCCAGCCCTTGACAACGAGCTGAGATCAAGGACAAGAAGCAGCAGGTGGACCAGGCACACCAGGGCCAGAGCAGAGGGGATGAAAAAGTGTGGAACCTACCTTGGCATGAGGGGACTGCATTTTTTGGTACATCTCCAAGGAATAATGATGAAGCCACATTTCAACAAAAACCTGCAAGAGAGCACTGGATGGTCAAATGGTTTCCATCTAAGGTATCACAGCCATTCCAAGGGCAGTTCTTTTCAACCAACAGTGTTGGGAAAACTGGATATCTACACGCAAAAGAATAAAGCTGGACCTTTACTTCACACCACGAATAATAAATAACTCAGAACGGATGAAAGGCATACATGTAAGAGCTAAGACTTAAAACTCTTAGCAAAAACTGTGGGCAGAAAGCTTCAGGACACTGGACTGGGCTATGATTTCTAGCTCTAAAAGCACAGGCAACAAAAGAAACCAGACAAATTGGACTTCATGAAAATTCAAAAATATTTTGCACGTCAGAAGACATTATCCACAGAAAAAGGTCACCCACAGGATGGGGGAAAGTATTTCCAAATCGTGTATGTGATAAACAACGGATACCCGGAATATAAAGACAACTCCTAAAACTCAACCACAAAAAAATAAAGCCACTCAATTAAAAAATGGGCAAAGGACTTGAATAGACACTTCGCCAAAGACGTACCAATGGCCGATAAGGACATGAATAGATACTCAAATCATCAACCATGAGGGAGGTGCAAATCAAAACCACAGGGAGACACCACCTCACATCCATGAGGATGGCTATACTAAAAGACAGAAAATGATGGGCCTTGGTAAGGTCGTGCACCGCTGACAGGAATATAAAATGGTACAGCCACTGTGGAAAATGGTATGGCGGCTCCTTAAAGTATTAAATAGAACTATCATATGACCCAGCAATTCCCCTTCAGGATATATACCCCAAAGAACCGAAATCAGAGTCTCCAAGAGATATTTGTACATCCATGTAGAAACAGCTATTCACCATAGCTAAAATGTGCTAACAACCCAAGTGGCCATCCATAGATGAACAGAAACACAAAAAGGGGAATATCCACATGACAGAACATTATTGAACTTTGGGGCACCTGTGTGGCTCAGTTGGTTAAGCATTGGACTCTTGATTTCGGCTCAGGTCATGATCTCACGAATCATGAGATCAAGCCCTGTGTCAGGCTCTGCGCTGAGAACGGGGCCTGCTTAAGATTCTCTCTTGCGCCCCCTCTGCCCCTTTCCCCTGCTCGTGTGCATGCGCTCTCTCCCTAAAATAAAACAAACAAACAAAACCAAACAACAACAACAAAAACGCTACTGGGGCAGGGGTTTAATATCCAAATGATGGTGATCACAGGAAACATCTCCAGCAACGTGGGAACAGGTTGAAAATGTCGAAGGCGGGGAAAGCTTTTACACGGATCCAATGGAAACTGAGCAGTGCTCATATTACCATGAGAAAGACAAAAGTCTTTGGAAAGGGGACGCTGGGAGGAAAAATACTGCCAATGACATACAGGTTAGACACATGGGCACGTTTCTTCTAGTCTGATTTCCCACACGCCACAGCAGGAGAACACCAACAATTCAGAACCACTTTCAGGCTGAGGACAGTCTTTAGGCCTCTGCCCCTGGGGGTGGAAGGTGGCCAGGCAGTTTATTTTGAAACAGAAGATGAGAAGAGCCTCCTCGCGCTCACCTGAAGCAGAGTTTCTGACCTCCAGATCTCATGGGAGGCAGGGTCTGCATTCACAGATGTCTGATGAGAGATGTGTCGCTTTAGGAGGCTGGTGTGGTGGAGGCCATAAGAAGCGAAGGGCATGGTTGGTGTTCTGAGGGAGACACAGGAAAAGGCCTTCGTTAGGGGATCCTGCTGGCACAACCGGGGGCAATCTCAACATCAACATCACTGGCAACAGTAACCATTACCACTTGTTGAATCATAGAACGACCCCCAAATCCATACAAATCCATATCGATACACACAATCAACAGACAGGAAGAAAAGTCTTTCCTACCACAGAATGCCCACTGATAACTATAGGATGAAACCAGACAGCTATCATCTGGCAACCAACCAATTAATAACTGATTTGGCTGACGATTGTCAAGGGACACGAACACCACTGATAATTACAGAGTCTCAGTAGATCTTCCCAACAAATCCCTTTTGCTAATTAATTTAGGCACAAAGGACCCATTTAATTTTATGGTAGGAAAACCTGGCCAACACGCCCTTGGCCCAGCGATCAAGACAATGTTGCAAGCACACAGACTCCACGGGCTGCTGGGTCTAATCACTAGGAAATACCAGAGAACTTAAGATAAGGGCATTCTGCACACCTCCAGGCTGCACGCTTCAAAGGTGTTGAGGTCAGGAAACAGGGAAAGACTGAGAGAGTGTTCCAGACTGGAGGGGGACCAGAGCCAACCACACACAGAGAGTGACCCTCCCCCAGATCCCAGCCAGGTAGCAAACATTAGTGGGGTAGACAGTGCAGCCCGAATGGGGTTTGAGAATTAGATGGCAGCCGGGTAGCAATATTAATTCCCTGACTTGGATAGAAGTGCAGGAGGCTGTGTAGGAGAATGCACTGGCTCTTAGGAAATACACTCCAAAACATTAAGAGGGAACAGGCATTGTATTTATAACTTACTCAAATGGCTCAGAAAAAACACATACAGATAAAGAATGAAATGATTCAGAAACGTAGGTGAAGGACTTAAAAGTTTTTTGTTATTGTGGCAAGTTTTCTGTAAGTCGGAAATTCTATGTTAAAACAAGCCAACAAAATCGGGCCCAGAGAACAGCTGGGCAGCTGAAACCTGCCTCTGAGAGGGTGTGAACCTGGCCAGCCCTGGTCCTTCTTGGCCGCAGCATTACTGATGCCGGGGCAGCCTCTCCCCACCTCCGTGCCCCCACCTCCTCTTTTCAATCCCCCCTCCTTGGGCACATCTGTGCACACATGTGAGTTCTGGGTCACAGCACGGCACATGTCAGCAGATGTGGGGTGGGCCTGAACCTGCCTCCCAGGGAAGAAGGTACACCAGCAAGACTGAGGAGGGTGAGGAGCACAGCTGGCAGCTCCCAGGTCAGGAGCGTCTCCTGGGGAGAGGCGGCCAATGAGCCACTGGCTAAATGCACCCCGCCAAGGCCTCAGTTCACCCTCGAGTTGAGGCTGGCTCTACACTCCCGTCCTGCACGGTCTAGCCACAGCCCAGCCTTGGACTGGCACGAAAGGCTTTTTGCCCCAGGGCCTCTGGCTCAGGCCAAGACCTGGTCCTGCAGCCTACACACATTCTTCCTGTTCTTATTCCTCCACACGTCAGCCCTGCTGTGGCCTGCCCACAGCCCCTTTCTCTCCAGCACCACCTGCCTAGTGCCATCAATCGGCCCTGGCAACACACCGCTTCGGTGTGGGGCTTGGATGCACATGTGGGGAGGGCTGCTGTGGGCAGAACACAGCCCACTCCCAGACCAAAGCCAGCCCTCGTCCTTGTGGCCACAGGACCTAATCACTGAAAACCCACACAGATGTCCTCCTTTACCCTCCTCTCCAGTCTGGGCTAGGGTAGCTGGGGTTGAGATCTCAGGCATAAGAAAAGTTGGGACACCATGAACAAAGAGTGGCACTACTGTCCCTATGAGCAATGCCTGCTGACCAGACCACCCCCTCATGGAAGAACCAGGCCTTAAAGGCTAGCCACAGGGCTGGGCCACCCCAGGCCAAGGGCCAGGGCAACCAGAGAGCCTTACCTGGGAGCGGGTGAGGGGTTGGGCCCCCCAGGACTGGAGGAGAGTGCGGGGAGCACACTGCCTTCTGTGGGCAGGAACCATGACAGGTATCTGTCCACGAGGATGAAATAGGCACAGTCTGAAGTTCGTATGTGGAGAGTCCCAGGGAGTGGCTGGAAAAGCAAATCTGCATTGGTGTGTAGCTCTGGGTGCCACCCTGGCTGCTAACCCCAGCAACCGCAGGGCTCAAATCACTGCACATGAGCCCTGGGACATGGGCCATATCCCAAGGGCCCGAACGCAAGCACCGTGGGCAGTGCCAGGAGCAAAGTTCCCACCACAGGGGGCTAGACCCCACAGTCCTTTTCGGCACATGGGAAGATGAGGTACAGCAAACTTCCTGGGCACCTCTGCCCTGCGCCCATGCCCAGTAAGCACTTCCTGTGGGAAGCCTTCCCGACTACCACTCGAGGCACCCAGGTCACCCCACATGACCTGTCAAATCCGCCCACCAGCCTGTCATCCTCACTAAGTGAGAATGGCCTGAAGGGCGAAGGCTGGAGGAGGATGCAAAGGAGGAGCTGGAGAAATGAGGTGGAGAGGGAAGAGAAAGAAAGTCCTAGGCCACAGCCCCCACCCTTCATGGGGGCTTTGGTAAAGAGCTGCTTAGGGGCATCCCTTTCGTACCTTTTGAGTGATGAGGCTCAAAGCAAAGAAGAACATGTAGTACTCGAACGGATCTGATGGCAGTGTCAGGGGGCAAACAGGCAGGGGTTGTTGGACCACCCTCAGCATTACGTCTTGGCCACCCATGGCCTCCCCACCCCTGGGGGACTGACAAAGGATACTGAGGGCCAGGTTCAGGCCGAGGCCCCCCGTCGGGGGGAACTGGACCTTGTTGTGGTACAGGGGGCTGTCGGGGAGCACGCGCTCCTGGATGGATGCCTTCACGGGGCCCTGCGGAGAGAGCGTGTTGGGCTTGTGGACAGGCTCTGGCAGGGCGCCCCATGCAGTGCAGCCTTTGGGAGGGGTGCGGTGGAGGCCACAGGCACTCAGACCCTGCCTGGGGGAGTGGTGCCGTCCTCTGGGTAGCACCAGAGCAAGAGGGCCTCCACTCAGAATTGTTCACGCCATCCTCAGGAACACCCGCAAACAGCAAGGGCAGCAGCTGTTTGAGTTTCTGAGCCTTGTCAAGCACTTGACGTTCCCCGTCTTCTTTGCTCCTCAAACCCCCGGAACAAGTCATCCCTTAATTCTGCCCCCTGGACCGGAGACTCAGAAAAACAGCAACTGGTCACAAGGCCCTGCCTGCCACTCAGCCAGGTACAAACCAGGAGTGTGGCGCCTTCCCCATGGGCAGAGTTTGGAATGATCTTTAAAAAAAGTAACCACTGAAGTTCTATGTGCCACGCCCCCTGGGCCCTGAGCAGACACCATGGTGCCGTGCCCACTGACGCAGCCCCTCAAGCCCTGCCCGCCTCCCCCACGGCCGCAGCCGCTGTGCAGGGTGCTCTGCCCGAGCACGGCTCTCACCCCACGGCTTACTTACAGGCAGGTAGGAAACCGGAAAGTCAAACTTATAGTCTTCGGCCTGGAGCTTATAAACCAACTTCATCATTGGGCCACTGGAGATGAAATTAAAACAACAAAAACAGGGCAATGAACTGCAAACCATCTTGCTTTGACGGTTTCTGAGTTTTGAGAAATTCAGTGCTTCAAGAATGGGACCACCATGAGAAAACACCCGGCCCCTCTCAGGTGACAAACCTACCTACCCGGGGTCTAGAAACTCCATTGCAATGCTGTACTCCACAGGGCTCACTCGCCCCTGTAAGCAGCGGAGGTTCCAGCCAACGAGGACACCGTCCAGGCTGCCGAAAATGCTCTCTACCAGCCACGGGAAGATGGCGTGCAGCTCCTGAAATGGGTGTGCAGGGGAGGCTGCGGGCAGGCTTGCTGAGGACCGGTGCCCACTGCCGGGCTCCATGCCACGTGAGCCTCCCACCCAGACCAGCCCCGTGCCACAAACTGCCACCTTGTTCATGGAGCGTGAACACATGAACTGGAAATTTCTGGAGTGACTGACCACCCCTGATGACATTCCTGTGATCATCGGTGAGAATCCCTGTCCAGGTCAGCTGCCTGGGCTTACGCTACTATTTGATAATTCTGGGTGTGATTTAAATGTATCTTTTCAGTATTTTCATCAGGGTTTCTCAACCTTTTTGAACTGGATGCTTCCTTGTTGGGGCGGGGTTTGTCCTGTGCATTTGGGGATACTTATTAGCACACTTGGTCCCTACCCACTTGATGCCAGTAGCACCCTCCCCTGTGTGACAATCAAAAATGTCTCCAGACGGTGCTAAGAATCCCATGCAGGACAGAAGCACCTGTGGCTGAGAACCCCTGGCCTACATGCTGACATGTTTAAATGTGTCCATACACGCGACACTTACGATACTGGGTCAAGCCTCTGTCCAGGGCAATGCTCAGAGGCAGGAATCAGGGGCTTATATAAGAACATTTTTCAGGGGTGCCTGGTGGCTCAGTCGGTTAGGCATCTGGCTCTTGATTTCCACTCAGGTCATGATCTCACAGTTCACAGGATCAAGCCCTGCACAGGGCTCTGCCTGGACAGCACAGAGTCTGCTTGGGATATTCTTTCTGTCTCTCTGTCTCTCTCTCTCTCTCTCAAAATAAATAAATAAACTTAAAAAAAAAAAAGTTTTTCAACGAGTAGGAGACATGCCCCAAGGAGATGCTAGCAGAGCTGTACCTTTGCTGGAAAATCCTCAATGACTTTAGCCAAGTCTTGGCACCGCTGTGCAAAAGGCTTATTTACAGAGTCAGCTTTCAGGCTAGCCTAGAAGATAGAACAAACCAAAAAGATCATGAGCATATTCACTTGGTGGCTTTTGCAGTTATCCTGGCTCGAATCAAAACAGAAATCCAAATGATAGGTAGGAGTCAGACATACCACCGGCCTGGTTCCCCGGCACCTCGTGCCTGTGTCAGTGGCCTAAAGGACACGACTAGGAGACGCCTTGGCTCTCTACATCGCCAACTCTCAGGCTTCTTCCCTGCACCCTCTGTCAGGCATCCCCACTTATAGCAGAGAACTGCACATTTGCATGACCGAAGTGACTTCCACACAATCCATAAGCAGGGGGTCAGCTCCAGGGTCAGTCCCACAACCAGAAGAGGATGCTTATGCATAGGACACCCCTCAGAGACCACAGGGTACTCACTGAGTGTATACACGTGAACTGGAAATTTCCCATGTGATGACCCTCTGTGATGACCCCACTGTGATCATCAGTGAGGATGCCCAGCAAAATGAGAGTGACAGAAGGCCTCTTAACCAAGCTACCCTTTATTCAGTAGGTAACAAACCAACTAAACTCACTACCTTAAGAAACAAGGCAGGCAGGTGAGAAATGATAGCTTTAACCAAATGTTGACACTAATCATGAAGGTGATGGACAGGCTAGGAAACTCAGGACAAGAATGAAGGAAATCTACCCAAGGTCATGGGGTATGGATTCAGATCAGGAGAAAATATCAGAATGTGAACCAAGAGGGCTTTGCCCAAGGATACCTAAGGCCTTAGCCACCTCTAAATGAGGGTGGTGTCTCAGTCAGAGGTGGAAACCTGGGCTGTTGCAGCCACGCAGGGTGGGTAGGTTAGCAGCATGCCTGGTCTCTACCCAATCGATGCCAGAGGCACTGCATCTGTTGGCTCTAGAGGGTGCACCATGGAAGGATGTCCTTCTGAATAAATGTTTACGAGAAGTATCTTCTGGGACCTGAAATTAGGAATCCTCACCACTGATATCTGCCTCACACCTAACTTCTTGGTGTCATGTTTAATACTTAGAGTACAGTCCTGGTTGCCCCCAGCACAGCAGGGTCCCTGTCCCTCCATTATCCAGGGATGACAGTACGATTATTAGAATATCCCAGAAGTGTGTAAAGGTTTATAAGACATGAAAATTCTGATGTATATCCTTTCCCGTGCTCCTCCCCAGACCTCAGGAAGCAGTAAAAATGGCATGTGAATCAGCTTATCTTGTAGGTAAGAAGCTCCTCTTGTAGATAAGAAAAACAGGGCTCAGAGGTTGAGTAAACCCAAGGTCCTACACCATTAGGGGGCAGAGCCAAGTCTAAGGGTTCTAATCCCAAGTCCAACGTTCTTTTCCTCACATGCCCCTCAGAAAACCACCAGTGCAAAGTTCAAGTCAGTGGATAGGACTCTCAAGTCCCTCAGCTGTAGAACCATCATCTCACTGACCCTCACGTGGGCAACTGACACTTACCAGGAGGAAGCTGGGCTGCTGCAGGTGAGGGAACGCCATAGCAGCCTCCTGGGGAACGTTGAAAACGGCCACCTGAGGAAACCACTGTGAAAAAACCAAGGCGAAATCTCAACATCTGCCACACGACACTATACTACAGCACAGCCTGTGCTGCCAAGTTTCACGTTTTACAAAAACGCTGTTCTGATGCAGTACGTGGTGGCCAGCTTCAGAGCCAGGTTCGCAGTGGCGAATCTGTAAAGCTTGTACAGCACTTGCTGTGTGGCACGCCTGGTTCTAAGGACCCTCCACGCGTTTCCTCATTTAATACTCAGTGGTAGGCAGAATTTTAAAGATAGCCCTCCAAGAATCAACCAAATGCTCATGCAGGTCCTGTGAAGGAATTCTGCAGATACAATTGAAGTCTCAAGTGGGCGGACCCTAAGCAGTTCCCATTGCCAGCCAATAAGGAAATGGGGACCTTAGTTCTGCAGCCCGAAGGAAGTGGATTCTGCCAGCAACTTGAAGAAGCTTGGAAAGATTTTTCCTGAGAGCCTCTAGGTAACAGCAAAGCCAACCAACACCTTGATTTCAGTCTTGTGATATCCTAAGCACAGAATCCAGCCAAGCCCTCCTGGACTTGACTATAGAACTGTGAGATAATAAACGGACGCAGTCTTAAGCTGCTAAGTTTGTTAAGCAAGAACAGACTATACTTCCTCACAACAATCTGCTGGGCCAATACAGATAAAGAACTAGCAGCAGAGAGGAGGTAACTCACTTGCCCTCACTCAGCAGAGCCAAGACTCTAATATACTCATCTCCTAACACATCTCCCACAGAGACAGGTGGGTGAATCTCCCGAATGTCACCTGTGCTCTATGAGAATGAATGGAGGGGATGAGCAAGCTGGAGGAAGCTTTCAAACAAGCCATCAGAAAATCAGGAGCAACTCTTTAGATTCCCTTCTCTCTGACCACCCAGGTCAGAAACTGAAAATATCCAGACTTGAACAGGAAGGGAGCCTGCCGAGTCCCACTGATGATGGCTTTCCTGGCACAGCTGTGCCCACAGCAAGAGTAAAGGTGCTGAGGTGGCAAATGAAAGTGTATGTGGATGGAGGAAGACTAGATGCAAGGAGGCTGTGAGGCAGTGGAGTTGAAGGGAGATGTGCATCTCTGCTTCTTGGCAATATAAGCATCTTCCAGGTTTTCTTCAATTCTTGATATTAGCTATCAAATTCAGGTGTCTTTTTTAAATGGTTATTTATTTATTTAGAGAGAGCACATGAGCAGAGGAGGGGCAGAGAGAGAGAGAGAGAGAGAGAATCCCAAGCAAGCTCTGCACTTGAACCCATGAACAGCAAGACCGTGACCAGAGCCAAAACCACGAGTGATCAATCAATCAAGCCCAACCGAGCCATCCAGGCACCCGCTATCAAATTCAGTTTCAAGGAAAATGTAAACACTTTGCTCCTGAACCAAGTGGCCAGGAGAACACTGATTAAGATGACCAAAGCAGAAGGATCAAAGCAGCATAAAATCTTGGCCTGTTTGCAAAGGGCAGAGCTTTAGAGATGATGGGGTGGAAGCACCTCCTTCTTAGACGAAGCCTGCATAGGCAGCAGCTTAAGAACTGAGGCCCAGAGGCACCAAAACAAGGAGTATTTCCAAGAGAGGGCAGTGTCTCGTCTGCTCTGTTCTCTAACGCTGCCACAGCCTGGCTGATCCATCACACCCTTGTCCGCTGTGTACCAAGTGTTCCCTTCATCCGCCACTTTACACCCACTTTCTTCAATGGCTGCTTCGGATCCTGTTGGAGTTTCTTCTCAGAGAGGCATCGCCAGTCATTCCAAGCGAATCACACTACTGCCAAGGCCTCCCTTTGGTTGCGCTCTGAGAAGCAGAGTATGTTCCCAGAGTATGCTCACAAGTATCCTGTTAAGTGAGCATGGGAGCTCCATATTACAGAAGACGAAACTGAGGCTCACAAAGGTCGGTCCACACAGGGAGGAAGAGTCAGGCGAGAATCCACACCCGGCTCTTCCTCCCACACAGCCTGTGGAGCCCAAGGCTCAACTTTCACTTGAACCTCTCCTTCCGCCAACCCGTCAACGAACGTTAACCAAGCACCCACCAGGACCGGGTGTGCGAGGCGCGCGAGAAGGTGGCACGAGTGCGCAGCCCAGGAAGACGGCATGAGCGCACAGCCGAGCCCTTGGCTTCCCAGCCTGCCCGCCCGGCCGGGGGCAGAGCTACCGGCGCCGGGCCTAAGGCCTGCGGCTCGCGTAGAAACGGAAATGACTTAGGCGGAGGTCCGGAAGGGGGGGGGGGGCGGAACGCGGGGGCCGTCCCGCACGCGGCCCCAACCACTCACCTGTGGGACCCATAAAGTCGCCCGCCTAAGGGACGGAGACCGCCATTCGGCTACCCGGCGCCGAAATGTCGTCATCAAGCTGCGCTTGGCGTCACGCCTCCCCTGGCCTGGCGGGAAACGCACCGCTACCTCTGCGAGCAGTTACCTCAAAGGGCGCGTGCGCAGAGTGAAGGCCGGCGGGGTTTATGGGTTACACCTCCGGATGCGCGTGTGCAGCGGGGGCAGCTGTGTCCCTTAGCCCAGAGTTCCGTGTGCCCTGGAAGGAGCGCGCGTGCGCCTGCTAAAGAGAAGCCGTTTATTAAGGTCCTGGAAGCGCGCCCTCTAATGGGGAACTGGAGCGGAAAAATCATACACTGTGCATTGACTGACCTTCTTACGATAGACGTTTATTGAGCGCCTTCAATATGCCAGGCACTGCCCTGGGTGCTGCTGCCCAAGCGAGAACGACCAATGCGGCCCGACCCTGATGGCCCAGAAACGGGTTTCTGAGGTCCGCCACGGCATCCCCTACGCCTAACACGTCTCCCTGTTGTGGGATCATTGAGTGCGACCCTCAAAAAAGAATTCTTGAGGTGATCCGTGCAACTTAGTAAGTTCATTTAGGTAGCACGATACAGGACTTTGTGGGCCGAAAGAGCTGCATTTTTGCTGTATGAAGCTAGTGGTTATATGCTTAGTGTTCAGGGGGGAGAGGACGTGCAGGCAGTATAGATCATAAATGTCTTCTTGCAATTTCTACTCCTAAAACTACTGTCACAAGATTTCTCTGGTGCTTATCATTCAGTTCGGTATTAACTATCGATGAGACATACAGGCAGTCATGAGACCCTTTAAGAATGTAGCAACCAGTACTTATTTGATCCTTATCAAAACTATGCAGGCTATCAGCTTTCTGAGCTAAAGATGAACATTTTTCTGCTTTTATCCCTCATCATCCCGCAGGTAAATTCTGCGGATCGAACGACGGAGAGGAGACAAACCGGTTTGCGCCCTCTGCTGTAGGGCTGCGGGGCAGGCCAGGCGGTAGCGCTGCAGGGAGAGAAGCGACCGGCGGAGCCAGTAGAAGGCGCTGTGGGAGCTGCCGGAGGGGCCCGGCGGAGGCGGGGTCAGAGGAGGGAGCGCGGCGGGCGGGGCGGGGCGGGGCGCTCGTCTTCCCGCTAGCCGGGTACATGGCGGCCCCGGGCGCGGGCCCCGGGCCGGGAGCACCCCCGGGGCTGGAGGCGGCCCTGCAGAAGCTCGCGCTGCGGCGGAAGAAGGTGCTGAGCGCCGAGGAGATGGAACTTTACGAGTTGGCGCAGGCGGCGGGTGGCGCCATAGACCCCGACGTGTTCAAGTGAGCGCGCGCGGGTGGGGAGTGCGCGCTCATCCTACCCCCCCAGACACCCCTGCTCCCCCGCCCGGGCCTCTGATCTGGAGGAGCCCCCCACCCCCACCCCGCCCTTTTCGGACCCCTTTGAGCGCCCAGAGTAGAGTTGGGGTCTTGAGGGAAGTGGCCTTCCTGAGCCTGGGCGAGGAAGGCTCACTGGCCACCGCGTGTGTTCTCTCCAGGATCCTGGTGGACCTGCTGAAGCTGAACGTGGCGCCCCTCGCTGTCTTCCAGATGCTCAAGTCCATGTGTGCTGGGCAGAGGCTGGCGAGCGAGCCCCAGGACCCTGTGGCCGTGTCTCTGCCCACATCGAGCGTCCCGGAGACCCGAGGTCAGAGCTGGGCCCGGTGCTCCCTGCCCCTGTGACTCAGGAGGCGGGTGGCAGGGGAGGCACGTGGGCGGTGCCAGACACAAGGTGGGCTTGGTCCTGAGTGGCCTGGCCTTACTGTGCGTCTTGTCCCAGGACCCACAGGGACTGCCCAAGGGCTCGCCTTTTGGTTTCCAGTCCCCAGTTTCGTTTCTTTGCTACCCTTTGCTACATATGCAAGTCCAGATCAGGTGGTCGCAAAGTGGGTGTCCAGGGTGGCCAGCAGGCTAAGCCTCATGTGGGATTCTGCCTCCTTCCTTGGGTAGAAATGCTTTCATTCCACAAACACGGGAACAAGGTGGCTTTGGTTCCTGTTCTCACGGTGTGTACAGCCTCCAGGAAAGTGTTCAGGGAGCGGGGCAGGCAGAGGTCTTACTGCCACCCCTTAGCCTATACCCCATCTGGGCCCAGGTGCTGCCCAGGAGTCTAGCCAGCTGAGCGTTCTTCCTCGGATTGCAGGACGGGTCATCATGGCAGCCCCTGGCTGCCCTAGACACGCAGGGTGCAGAGGCCTGAGTGGGCACCGCACTGGGCTCAAGTTTGAGGGGCCTCCTCACTCTCGAGAGGCATGACTGGGGGATAAGCAGGTGCCCATGACAAAGGTGTCACAGTGGAGCTCCAGCTGCATCCTCCTGGTGTGTCGCATCTGCTCCCAGTTTCAGAAACAACCTGAATGCTTGGCCAGAAGCATTCGGGCACTCACAGACATCCTGAGAAGGGGCCGATGTTCAGGTGGGGGGCAGGCTGGGTCCCTGTGGGAGGGAGTGCCAGGGCCCTGGGTACCCACGCCCCCTTTCCTGAGAGGCCCTGGGCACTGGAGCGCAGGCTTCCTTACTGATCCACGCTCTGTCTGCTCTCTTTGTGTCTCTCTCTGACCTCCAGAGGCCTCCTTTCTCTCTGCCAAGAGCTGTAGTCCCCCTGCAAGGCCCTCCTTTTCCTCGGCCCCGCGGCCTGCGGCCTCTCCGGTTCTGCTCCACGGCCCAGCTGCCACGCACTCGCCTCTCTCTCCAGGGCCCCCCGGTTCCCTCCGGTTCTCTTGCTGCCTGTTCTCTCCTTTTGCAGGTTGCGTTTACTGGTTTATCTCTGGGGGTTGGTGCTCTTTCTTGTTTCTGTGGAAACTGCTGTGGCCCCTATTCGAGAGTCAGAGCAACTTGGAGATGAACTGCCAGGGCAGGACCCTATGGGCCATCCCTGTTACACAGCTTAGGGATTGGGGACACAATTTCAGATCTTGGTTTATTAGAGACCACTTGCAGTACTGCTGGAATGGGACCAACGCCCCCTGCCCCCAGAGGCCAATTCTGCCAGGTGTGACTTGTGCTCTGTAGAGGTGCCCTCACCCCGAGAGGAGGGCAACAGGCCGAGGGGCAGGAGAGCCTTTACTTTGCTGTAGAGAGGGAAGCCTTAGGTGTGAGAAACACCTTGGTTGCTTAGATGCTGTCACCTGACAGGTAGCCTAGAGGGTAAGATGTGATTGTCCTTTCCTGCCTGTTTCCTGAGCTGAGGGTACCTTCCAGGCATTGCCCGGTGTGGTGAGGCTGGAGGCCCAGAGCCAGGGGCGTGTGAGGGCCTGAGATCCCACAGATGCCCTGGCTGTGCTCTCCGTATCCTTTCCCACATCACCTACCTCGCTGTTCTAGGTGCCACCTGAAACTCGGCATGGGGAAGGGCCAAGGGGCAGGTCAGGGTAGAGCCAGTAGACTACAAGGCTGAGTTGAGGAATCAGTGGGGAGAGGGAGGGAGAAACTGGGAATGGAGCCCTCCTCTTTCAAGGGGGTGTTGCTGCTTGCTCACCCAGTGACTGGGTGCCAGGCTGGCTCTCAGCGCTGAGGGCTCAGGGGGGCTGTGAGATGGACAGGTCCCCCTTCCAGTTTGGGAGATGGCTAGATACACCAATGGTGACAGAGACAGGAGGAAGCCAGTGTAGCCAGCCTTGCTGGAGCAGCGAGGGTTACGCAGGCTCAGAGTCCTGTTGCCCTGCAGCCCTTTGAGGTAGGAGTAGTGGGGAGCGCTCCAGCCTGAGATGCGGGCCCAGGTCACTGGTGGGAGCAGGCCTGAGCTTGGAGGGGAGAGGTGGGAAAGGGAGGGCGGAGAGCCCAGAGGTGGAGTGGGTTTGCTTTGGTGCTCAGAGCACTGACATAGAGGGGCTCGGAGAGAGGTGGGGAAGAAGCCCCAAGCATAGGGACAGGAGTGGCGTGGAGTGCTGGGCCCCACAGGGTTTTCTCAAGTGCTTATGCCTTGGGTCTGCTGGGTTGGGCAGCCAGTGGCCAGGATATGAGGACATAGAGGTCCTGGGGAGATGCCCAGTGAGGGTAGAGGGCAGCCTGGAGAGGGGGTTGGTGGGGAGGCAGTGGAGGGGAGTGGGGCACATGAGGGGCCATGCCAGGAGTGTGCTGTGGCCAAGAGGCAGAGGCCATCAGAGATCAAGAGCTCTGAGGCCACATGTTGCAGAATCTGTCTGTCCACACAGACCTTGGGCAGAATCTGAGGTAGAAAAAAATGAGGAGAGTTGTCAGAGTGATCAGTTGGGGGACTGTGGTGGCCTAGGATCATGATGGGGGTTTGGGGCTGTTAGGGCTCGCTGGCCTTAGGTTTCCCACAGAATTGGGGTGGCAGCTGCTGCAGACCAGGGGCTGGAGGCCCGCCCAGGAGTTTGATCTGGTAAGCTGCAGCATGCACAGCATCCAGGTGGCCTGTGGGGACTGTCACTGACAAGCTCATCCATTCCTGGCTCTACTAGGCAGAACACGGGGAAACAGAAGACCCTAAGAGCACAAAGAGGGTAAATGCTTGTCATGATGAGGGTGTGGTCACCAAGGAAAAATAAAATTCGGTCGAGTGTTCTCTGCTGAGGTTTAGGGAAACTGTATGCTTTAAAAAGATGTTCCTCTGGAATGTGTAAGATGAAGTTTGGTATGCAGAAGCTGTGAGCCCTACACAGAGCTGCGCTGTCCAATACAGGAGCCATGGGCCCCCCAGGGCTTGCGGCTGAGACTCACTGCAAGTTTAAGTATACACCAGACACCCAGATGCCAGAGAACTGGAACAAAAAGAATACCTCACAAGTAATTTTCATATCGATTACATGCTGAAATGGTAATATTGCACATTTTAGGTTAATTAAAATACATGATTTACATTAGTTTCCTGTTTCTTTTTACTTTTTTTTTTTTTTTTTAACATTTATTTATTTTTGAGAGAGAGAGAGACAGAGCTCAACTGGGGGAGGGGCAGAGAGAGAGGGGGACACAGAATCCAAAGCAGGCTCCAGGCTCTGAGCTGTCAGCACAGAGCCCAACACAGGGCTCCACCCCCCAAACCATGAGATCATGACCCGAGCCGAAGTCGGACACCTAACTGACTGAGCCCACCCGGCCCCTCCCCCACTTTTTACTTTTTAATGTTGCTACTGGAAAATGAGTTACATGTGGTTCACATCATATTTCTGTTGGGACAGCGCTGCTCCAGAACAATTGTACTTTGCCTGAAACACTGAGTCAGGGCTGTATGTACCGCATGTGTGCAGGAGAGGGTCACATCTCCTAAGAAGCACAGGCCCAGTTAAGGGTCAAAAGTGCATGTATGCATGTCCATGGTGCACATCAGTCTTTGTCATTATGTCTGTATGTGTTCTGGAAGCACTGATTAAGCCACTCCTGTGTGCTCAGCCAGAGAGGGCGGCAGGACTGGCTGGTGGGTGTAGACCTTCTGGTGGGCTCTCGAGTAGCAGTGATAGGTGGTCCTGGCTGCACGCTCACCCTGGCCACCAGACCTTGCCAGCCAGCCTTGAGGATATCAGGGCACTTGCTATGCTGCCTCACCCCCTTGTTCTTTTCCTTCCTCACACACACATCCAGTGTCCGCTTACGGCCCCTCACTAATATTTGACCGCAGGGGCCCCACCGGCCCATTTGAGCACGAGGGAGTGCTCCCACCATGCAGGAGAAAGGCCACTCCCGGGGAACATGGGCAAGATGGGAGCAGCTTCTCACATTCTGGGCTTTTTGTCAACCCTTGATCCCCCCGCACCTCTGCCAACAGAGCTTGCAGGGGATGGGGAGTTGGGATCACATGGGCCACACCAGAGTTAAATGGTTCAGTGGGTCCCGCTGGGGCGGGCCAGCTCCCCAGCTGCAGGGGGTGTGTTTAGGGTTGCCTTTGGGGTTTTGCTTCATCTGGGGTTGGGGGCGGTTCGGGCAGGTATTAGGGGTAGGAGGAGCACCAACTTTTTAACACCGTGAGCCAGGCTGTTTTTAACCTTCAGTGCTCATTGTCTTTGACACCCGTGAGGGCTCCTCAGGCATCGGGCCTGGGGGCATGTCACTGCCACCCACCCTAGCCTATAATCACCCTTGGCTCAGTCCTGCCCTCCAATCCATCGGACCCTAACTACCCCATTGCAGGGAGCTGGGGCAGGTAAGACCGGTTGCAGAAAGTCCCCTGCTGTGTCCAGGACAGAGCAGGTCTGTCCACTGACAGGCCCTCACACCATTCTCCTCAGACCAGAATGCCTCCCCAGCTCTGCAGGAGGCCTAAGTGGGTCTCTCCACTAACTGAGAGCATGTGATTCCTGAAGGTTCCAAGAATTGCAGAGCTCGATAAACGGTTAGATGGTTTTCTTAATGGCTCAAATTTACATTGGTGTCTTATTTCCAGGGTTTGTCAGCCTCATCAAGGTTAAAAATGAACATTATTTGCTATTTTCTCCTTTCCTCTCGTCCTGGAGTTTCCAGAAGGGCCCTGGTCATTATACTGAGGGGGAGAGGAAATTCAGATATATGGCAGGGTGAAGAAAAGCTGCATTCAGACCCGGGCCCACGTCTGAGACCCACACTGCCATTTTGAGGGTGGCCTATGCTTGAGCTATATTTTCAGGTCCTTCAGGGGCCCTGGGCCTAGTCTGTAGGATGCCTAAGCATGCAGGGGTAGGCCAGGTGCTACAGATGAGTTATGCCAGTCTGGCCAGGCCTGGAGAGGGACATGGCCTCATAGCTGACCAGCAGGTTGGGAGCTGTAGAGTGGCGGGGCTCGTGCACTCACAGGAGACAGGATCCTTGCCCACTGACCAGTCAGCGGGAACCAGAATATCAGAATGTGTAACCGGAAAAAGGAAATGTGTGGTGACGGTTCTCTACTTTTGTTTTTTCCATGAACCACTGGCGGGCTGAGTTGGCCCAGCTTCACCCCATCACATGCCCTTGGCCCTCTGTAACGTGTTATTACATCTCCATTGAATCAAACCTGTGCAAGCCCAGGGAGGCAGGGCAGGGGAAAATCTGAGCTGTGGAATTCCAAGCAGTGGCACCATGGTAACCCTTTCCACCCCACTAGGCAGCAAAGACCCCCTGTTGTTCCCTGGGGAGGAGCTGTTCAGAAATGCTCTTAGGAAGGGCTGTCCTATCTCTAGGAGTCCTGGGGAGAAAGTAGTGTCAGAGAGGATGGAAAGGGAGTCTGATGTCTTGAAGAAGCCAGGATCTGCAGTGTCACAAATGTAGGTGCCTCCCCTTGTTCCAGGTGACAAATGGTGAACCAGGAGTGACTCAACATGCCCCCAAGAAATTCATGGTGTCTTTTCTCCAAAAACCCACATGTCCCCATTGCAGGCTGTTTATTTGACTAAGAACTGACATTAAGGTTGAGGGTCAAACATGGGACGCATCCCCTGGTCAGAGTCTGCAGGATGGACCCTGCCAGGCTGGAGCAGAGAGGAGCCCTGGCTGGGGAAGGCCCAGTGGGGAGGGACTGTGACCCAGGGGGTGAGCCTGCTCCCTGGGCGCATTTTGTGCCTCCTGGTGTCCTCTCAGTCTTGTGAATGCTGTCAACATCCTGAATTCCTTTAGAATAAAGTTTGGCCCAAGTGTGATTACAGATCTTCCGGTCTTCACAGAAAGAGGGGAAGGTAAGTAAATTACAAGTCAAGGGATATCTGCACCAGTGGTCTCCATCTGAATGTGACTACCTGTGGTCAGGGCAAGCTTCCTCTGAGCAGTCAAGCCTCAGCATGAAGCCAGTCACAGGATCCTGGAGCTGAACTTGAGAGCAAGAGGCTTGACCAGCGAAAGTTTGCAAAATACTTTGAGGTAGTCAGGGAAACGCCTGAGGGAAAGATTCCAAGGTCCAAATGCAAAAGCCTGACTTCCATTCTTGATGGATGTGCTTCCAGCAGTTCAGCTGTGGGTGATCTGGAGCAGGGAGCGCCAGGGGAGGCTTCAAAGTGGTGGCCCTGGTGGCGAGCCCTCCTGTGCTGCTGGTGGTCGGGCGATTCCTTACACTCTCCAGGGCAGGAGTCAACCGGCTGAGCTCACCTTTCCCTAAATGGGCCTTGCGGACTTTCCCCATTGTTCCTCGTGCTGCTTCTGTCCTAGGACCTATGCTCCAGGGCCTCTTGCACTCTGTCGAGGACTTCTCTTGGATGTGCCCTCTCCAGGTGGTCCTCAGCCTCAGGGCTCAGAGCTGAGAGGATCCCTGGCTGAAAGGTCGGACAGAGATGTACCAGACGTAATGTGCAAGGAACACAAATGTAGTAGGTGTGCCGACTGTGGAGTTTGCCCTGGTTCCTGACAATTGTGTTCTGCGTCCGCTCAGGGAGAAACAAAGGCAGCACGGCTCTGGGTGGAGGCCCAGCACTGGCAGAACGTGGCGGCCGGGAAGGATCCAGCCAAAGAATGCCCCGACAACCCAGTGCTACCAGGCTGCCGAAGGGGGGCGGGCCGGGGAAGAGCCCCACTCGGAGCAGCACCTGAGACGGGCAGACTTCTCACGCCACCCAGCTGTGGGCTCCACCAGCCTCCTAGCAGAGGCTACGTGTGGTTTCCTCCGGTTGGTAATAAAGCTTTGTGAAAAACCGAGGGTCCATCCAAGCTGTTTTCTATCACCTTTTGAATACATTAAGGCTCAAAGATTGAGAATCAGTTTTGCATTGTGGGCCTAGATGTACTGCAGCTGAACGTAACAACCAACTGACCTAAACCAGTGGTTTCACCCTACTATACCTTATTTTCAGGTCATACAGAAAAATCTCTGTATGGTTGGCCCATGAACAAATGGGGGTCAGGGGCACCAACCCCTGCATAGTTGAAAATCCCAGCGTAACTTTTGACTCCCCAGAACTTAACTACCAACAGCCTACTGTTAGTAGGAAGCCTTACTGTTAATATACAGTCAACTAACACATCTTTTACGTATGTATTATAGACTGTATACATACACTATATATATCATATACTATTATATACTGTATTATACTCTAGGAAACTGGAGAAAAGAAAATCGTAAGAGAAATACATTCACAGTACCATGCTGTAAAAAATCCACATAGAAGTGACCTGCACAGTTCAAACTCTTGTTACTAAAACTTTTTTTTTTTTATTATTTTTTTTAACGTTTATTTATTTTTGAGACAGAGAGAGACAGAGCATGAATGGGGGAGGGTCAGAGAGAGAGGGAGACACAGAATCTGAAATAGGCTCCAGGCTCTGAGTGGTCAGCACAGAGCCTGACGCGGGGCTCGAACTCACGGACCGTGAGATCATGACCTGAGCTGAAGTCCGACGCTCAACCGACTGAGCCACCCAGGCGCCCCTACTAAAACTTTTATAAATGCACGTCAACATGTTTCGCTAAAGAGAAAGGTGCAGTGCTTTTGCCGAGACCATTCCCAGGGTAGAGCTGCAAGGGTCTGAGGGTGGAGTGGAAATGCTGTCTTACAGGTTACGTGCACAGTAAAGTCAAAGATGAACCGTAATCTAGAGCTCACCCTGTGACTGTGAATGCCATGGACAATCCAATAAAACTCCAACACCCCCCCCCCCCCGCCCCTGCCGAATGTCCTCACCCTACACATTTGACCCACAGCATTAAGGACTTTGTGGACAGCCCCCTTCCATGGACCTCAGGTGTTCAAACTCCAGTTCCAAACTTACACATTAGTCACCATGTGCCATCAACAGAGAAACCTGAAAAATTGCAAATTCAATTGAAAGCCTAACTCAGTTTCGCTAGAATCTAGGAAATCTTTGTGCTTTGGAACCTCAATTTGGAAATAACTGTTTTCCCCAGGTCATGCAGATCATGTCAAGTATGCACTGGCTCCCTACAGATGTAGGTAGTGCTGTACACAACTCACAGTGCAGCCCAGGACAGCTTTCCACACGGCCTGACAGGCCTTGGGGTCCCACCCATCTGTGCAGTCGCATGAGTGCATCCCAAAGGGGCATCACAACAGACCGAAGTTTCATACAGAAACTTTAATTGGAAACAACTGAAAACCACCTGTGCTGCAGGGTGGCAAGAGAGAGAGGGAGAGAGGAATGCCTGCCAGCCATGTCCCCATTCAGTATTCTTCCCCTTCTTCAGCCTCTGCTTCCACGGAATCCACACCCACCTCTTCATAATCTTTCTCCAGAGCTGCCAGGTCCTCCCGGGCCTCGGAGAACTCCCCTTCCTCCATGCCTTCCCCCACGTACCAGTGCACAAAGGCTCGCTTTGCATACATGAGGTCAAACTTATGGTCTAGGCGGGCCCAGGCCTCGGCAATGGCGGTAGTGTTGCTCAGCATGCACACGGCCCGCTGCACCCTGGCCAGGTCCCCTCCGGGAACGACAGTCGGGGGTTGGTAGTTGATGCCCACCTGCCAGAGAAGGGGAAGAAAACAGTCTGTGAAACTTGTGTCAAACCCAGAAGTGGTAGCTGCTTTCATGGAAACGAAAGACATGCAGGTGCCTTCTTTGTGCCCGGCAAGGTGTCAGGTGAGCAGGGTGCTGGTTTCCAGACCAGCAAAACTGGGGAAAGGAGCCCTGGCTCCCGGCTCAGTCCCAAGTTGCCTGAAGGGCTGTGTCCCAGCAACTGAGACATGTGACAGGTGCTCAGGCAACAGGGCTGTTTCTTCTAAAAGGGGACACTGCTTTGTATTCCTCATGTTATTTTCCCCATAGGCTTCTACAAGATGGGGATTCATTTCTGGAGCTGAAACCTTTTCCACTCGATTCAGAGTACTATGGTTGTTATCACCAGGGGAGATCGTACCCCCGCGGTCTCCTACCAAATGAGCCAGCCTGTGCATAACAGGGCGACAGGCACACCCTCAGGTCCTAGGACTGTTGCTACTACTGCAACAGGAGGTGGCCTATGTGTGTGCTAAGTAGGAGAAAGGGGGTGATATTCGAGGGCTGGGTCCAAAAGGGGAGGCATTCTAAGTTTCCAAACCAGGAGACAACACGACCAGAGGTTTGGGCAGGGATACACAGGGTCAGTTAGAGCTGGGGTCGGCAAACTTTGTCTATAAAGAGCAAGACAGGGACGCCTGGGTGGCTCAGTTGGTTAAGGTGTGCAACTTCAGCTCAGGTCGTGATCTCACGGCCTGAGTTCGAGCCCCGCGTCGGGCTCTGTGCTGACAGCTCGGAACCTGGAGCCTGTTTCAGATTCTGTGTCTCCCTCTCGCTCTGACCCTCCCCCCGTTCATGCTCTGTCTCTCTCTGTCTCAACAATAAAAATAAACGTTAACAAAAAAAAGAGCAAGACAGCACATATTCTAGGCTGGGTGGGCCACATGGTCTCTGTCACAATTGCTTAATTCTCTCTTTGGAGCACAAAAGCAGCCACAACGAGACACCAATGAACAGGTGTGGGTGTGTCCACATAAAACTCTACATGGCTGGTCTGCCAACTGTGCCGATCCCTGAACCCAGAATAGGAAGGGCTAGTGAAGGACCCGCTGCAGCAAGCCCACCAGAAGCAGTAAGGTCTGAGCCAGCTAGGCGGCATGGAAAGCAAGGCAGAGGGAAGCACATTTTCCCAGATGGAAAGCATCGACAGTTTAGCGTCCAAGTACTGGACAAAGCTGAAGAGCTACAGCAAGTTTCCTATTCTGTATCAGATGGAAGACTGGCACAAACTGTGTTGGAGGCAGCCTCTGTCCAAACTTGCCAATCTTACTAACAGAGAAATGAGTATGTTGCCATTTCTTCCGAAAACATCCATGACCATTTTTCGTTAAATCAAATGCTGCATGGGACATTTAGGTTTGGTTTAATTTCCTTATGCCTGAAGAATGACGTGGGATTTAGGAACACTGATGTTTATAGTGATACCCCGATTTCAAATATCCACATAAATTGTCAAAATGCCCTTGAAAATTGCTACATTTCTAAGTCCAAACTATTTTTCCCACACTAATTCTTTCACCCAGAAGCGGCAACAAAAATCCTTCCCCAAACTTTCTGTTCTGTTAAAAAAGAAAATTCTCACACAGATACACAATGTGATAACTCAGGAAGGGAGTTCAAATGGCACCACTGAATAAATTATCACTCTGGCTCACTAATTTGTGACCAAGGGGCTGGCTGCCATGGAACAGGGCATCCCCTACAAAGGGCATGCTGTGCTTGGTCGGCTGCCTGCTGACCGGGAACACCACTCAACATCACCCAGTCCTACCTTAAATCCAGTCGGGCACCAATCCACAAACTGGATGGTGCGCTTGGTCTTGATGGTGGCGATGGCTGCGTTGACATCTTTCGGGACCACGTCCCCCCTGTACAACATGCAGCAGGCCATATACTTGCCGTGCCGAGGGTCACACTTGACCATCTGGTTAGCCGGCTCAAAACAGGCATTGGTGATCTCGGCCACAGACAGCTGCTCGTGGTACGCCTTCTCCGCTGAGATGACCGGGGCGTAGGTGGCCAGGGGGAAGTGGATGCGGGGGTAGGGGACCAGGTTGGTCTGGAATTCCGTCAAGTCCACGTTCAGGGCCCCATCGAATCGCAGGGAGGCCGTGATGGAGGACACGATCTGCCCGATCAGGCGATTAAGGTTGGTGTACGTGGGCCGCTCGATATCCAGGTTGCGCCGGCATATGTCGTAGATGGCTTCGTTGTCCACCATGAAGGCACAGTCAGAATGCTCCAGGGTCGTGTGGGTGGTCAGGATGGAGTTGTAGGGCTCCACCACGGCCGTGGACACCTGGGGGGCCGGGTAGATGGCAAACTCCAGCTTGGACTTCTTGCCGTAGTCCACCGACAGCCGCTCCATGAGCAGGGACGCAAACCCAGAGCCGGTGCCGCCCCCGAAACTGTGGAAGATGAGGAAGCCCTGCAGCCCCGTGCACAGATCCGCCTGAGAGAAACCAGAGACCGCGAGTCAGTGCCCGCGGAAGCCACACCGCCGACCTCCAACAAGCCACGCTCACTTCTTTGCCTCTGCGGGATGATCACACATTCAAATCGTCCACAGCGCACGTGCAGGACGCTCAGGAGCAAAGCAAGGCAGACGTTAGAGATGTACGGACGCACTGAAGCCACACGTGAAGGGAAACGTGGACTCAAGATTCTGGCCTGGGGTTTTGCCAGAGCGACCTCCTGGTCGCAATCCCTGCATACCCTCCCGTCCGGGGCAACGTCCACAGGAAGCCTTCTCGGCACCCCCTTACCAGTTTTCGGATCCGGTCCAGGACCAGGTCGACGATCTCCCTGCCGATGGTATAATGGCCTCTGGCGTAATTGTTGGCTGCGTCCTCCTTCCCGGTGATCAGCTGCTCTGGGTGGAAGAGCTGCCTGTAGGTCCCTGTGCGCACCTCATCTACAAAGAGGACACGTGGGCCGCAGGGCTTCAAGCCCGTTGTTAACTCACCAGGAGGGGTGGGTTTGGGGACCGTCGGGATCTACCAAGCACGTGCCGTTCCTCGCGGTCGGCAGCATCAGGGTCTCGTAGAAAACGTCTCTGCGTAACACGCAGACCACAACAGCAATCTATGGCTCAGCAGGTAAAGTCAAGTGGAGGTACAAAGTCCAATCTGACTGGTCCTCAAAGGAGGGAAACCACTCACACCCGCACACAGGTGACTCTGCACGTGCATACATATGTCCTCCTACCCACAGCTACCTCAAAGAGTGTAACTAAAAAATCGCTTACATGCTAGACAGTCACCAGGTCAGCATGACTTTGGCCGGCCAGTCCCATCAGGGCACCCTCTGTGGCCTGCCTCTCACAGGCTTTAGGGTGACATCCTGTCTTCCCCTGGGTGGCCACTGAAAGGTGCTCTCTCCTTGCAGCTCTCCCTGGCAACCACTTCAGCCTTCTAATCTGGAGGAAGCCAACGAATGTTCTCTACTTACCTTTCTGTCAGATGCAGGTCAAGATTCTCACGCAGCAGCATCTTGGTGTGCGCAGCGTTAAGGAGGGACCAGTGCCTGGGCACCCCGCAGGTGGAGTCTACACAACCACCTGCCTGGGGCTGAGGCGGCCACGAGTGAATCTATTACCAGCCTATGTTTTTCCTGTACGTTAGGTTCTCCTAACTTAGGAGCCTCAGTTTCTCACCCGATGTAGCCACAGGCGTGTACTTGTACACCCCGTCCTTTCTGCAGAAAGGATTCAAAGGAGCACAGGGGGCATGGAGGGGGCTTCAGGGAGGCTCTCCCACTCTCCCGGGAAAGCCGCCCAAGTGCCCGAGCACCTACCGACCACGGTGGGCTCCAGGTCCACAAACACCGCTCTGGGCACATGCTTGCCAGCCCCAGTCTCGCTGAAGAACGTGTTGAACGAGTCATCCCCACCACCGATGGTTTTGTCACTTGGCATCTGACCATCGGGCTGAATTCCATGTTCAAGGCAGTACAGTTCCCAGCAGGCATTGCCGATCTGGACACCTGCCTGCCCCACGTGGATAGAGATGCACTCGCGCTGGGAACCAGAACACAAACGTTGAGATCCCCTTGTCTTCAAGGGAACCAACACTATACGGCATGGAAACCATATTAACACACACATCTATATGTACTTCACATTGTCTATGGCTTTCCCAGACCTTTCCCAGAAGGCTTATGTGACCCTTTTCAAGTCCCTATGAAAACTGAGGTGCTCTAAACCACCCGAGCTACTAAGTGCCGGACTTAGCCCCTACACAAAAGCGTTTGCTACCATACACGTAATGTCAATGGTAAACGCCACACCGTACAGTCACATACAGCCACAGTCACCATACAGCCACAGTTATTTTCTAAAGAATATAGCTACTAGTTTCTGATGGTGTCCTGTCCAAAGAGAATGTAACAACTAATAGATCAGGGAAGGAAGAGTGGACTTGGACACAGGTCACCATGGCCCAGGTGCCAGTGGTCACCATATGTGTGTCATCCATCTACCCATCTACAGCTACCCTCTATTTTCTCCACCCAGGGCTGTGCTCAGGGAGGCTGACCCATCTGGACTGCATGAAAGGGGCTTCCTTGCACCTGGCTTCTGGTTGCATTAGCCAAGGCAGGCATCAGCAAGAGACTGCGAGGTTAGAGGACAGTGTGGTCAGGGTGCTCACTTCCTGGCTCCCACCCTGCCGGACTGCCATGGGCTCCCTGAGTGTGTTTATCAAGGCCACAAACTTTCAGCAGTCAGTGTTCTTTATAAAGCCACCTTCTCAACTTCTAGTAACCACTCCCTTCACCTCAAGGCTAGGAGTTAATGGCAACCAGGCATCACAAATGGTAGGACACTACACTGTCCTTTGGTGGTTTCCTTAGACTCAAAGTACCTATTTTTTGACTGTATCATATCTTTCCCGCCATAAACATAACTGTACAGTCATTAATCATTTGTTCTATTTTAGACACCGTATCCTCACAAATACATAGAGGAGATCAAATAAAATTCAAGGTGTCCCACCTACCCTAAATCCTAATATACAATACCAAGAACTTGAAGTCCTGTTTTTAAGTTTGGCAGGTAATTTTTTTTTCTTATTTTTAAGGTCTGTTTATTATGGAGAGACAGCACAAGCAGGGGAGGGACAGAGAGAGGAGGAGACAGAATCCGAAGGAGGCTCCAGGCTCTGAGCTGTCAGCACAGAGTCCGACACGGGGCTCGAACCACAGACCGTGAGATCATGACCCGAGCTGAAGTCGGA
The DNA here is from genome assembly GCF_018350215.1 of Panthera leo. Taxonomy (NCBI): domain Eukaryota; kingdom Metazoa; phylum Chordata; class Mammalia; order Carnivora; family Felidae; genus Panthera; species Panthera leo. The sequence continues at coordinate 29,099,536 of NC_056690.1, forward strand.
CGCTTAACCGCCTGAGCCAGGTGCCCCTGAAGTCCCGTTTTTTTTTTTTTTTTTTTTTTTTTTTTGGGACAGAGAGAGACAGAGCATGAACGGGGGAGGGGCAGAGAGAGAGGGAGACACAGATTCGGAAACAGGCTCCAGGCTCCGAGCCATCAGCCCAGAGCCTGACGCGGGGCTCGAACTCACGCACCGCGAGATCGTGACCTGGCTGAAGTCGGACGCTTAACCGACTGCGCCACCCAGGCGCCCCTGAAGTCCCGTTTTTTATTACACAAACACCAACTCTCCAATTAGGGGCATAGAGATTCACGTAACGCCACAATACCCTAAGAATCCCTCCCAGAAGGAACTATTATTCACTTGCAGAAAGAACTTCTCCAATGACAAGGAATGCACTCCTTCAGAGAAGAAATTCATCAACACTCTGGGAAGTCTTTTGGAATCCACACAATCACACCATTTACAGATCAGTATTATTCATTTTGCCTTACTTATATCCAGGCAGCCTATGCTTCACAGGATGCCTGCTTTAGTTTTCTACGGACTCAGCCCTAGTATGATCACAGTAAGCTCTGTACCCTGAGAAAATCCCTCAGTTTTTTCTTTTACAAAATGGGGGCTGGTGTGCTACATGATCTGCAAGGCCACTTCCATCTGATTATCCAATGAAACTAATGAAAAGCAGTCAGAAAAATCATTCCTAGCTTTCAACAGAAAGCCATTCAAAATTCATCACCAACCTCACCTGGATCATTAAAATTTTACCTTACTTTACTCAGCCTTATCTTCATCCTCTTTCTTTTCAAGCTCCGGTCCAACTGCTCTCTTCATATTCTTGGCAGATTGCTTTGTTCCCTACGTACCCAGAAGCTTCAGCTTCCAGACAGCAAATGCGCAGACCTTTCTGCTCTCTTCCTCCTGTCAATTGTTTCTACTGATCCCCTACCCGCTAACAGTCCTCAAAGTAATCACCGGCCTTCTCAGGCCACTAGAGATCCACAGACCTCTTCAGGGTAATTGGAAATTAAAGCGATTTCACAGTAGGACTACTGAGATAACCAGCCCTTTTCACCGTGTTCACATTTCACCGTGTTCACTGATGGTGCATAATCAAACAGTGGGTAAAACTGGGGTGCTTGGGTGCCTCAGTCAATTAAGCATCCAACTTCAGCTCAGGTCATGATCTTACCATTTATGAGTTTAAGCCCCGCACTGGGCTCCGCACTGACAGTGCAGAGCCTGCCTGGGATTCTCTCACGCTCTCTCAAAACAATAAACTTAAAAAAAAAGGGGGGGGGGTAAAACTGTTAATGCCCTAGTACAAATCAAGGTAGTGGCACCAAACTATACCAGTGTTCGTTAGATTCTTCACCCTTATGCACTCACGGTAAAAAGACCAAAAAAAAAAAAAAAAAAGTCAATTTCATTTCAGAATATTCATGATGAAGCAAAAAATGATTATTTTATAAAACATCCACCCTCAAGTACTGTGACAAAACGGAAAGTATCCATAAAGCTCTTGTGCACCTGCTGAAATACAGCTGTTTTAAGAAATAGCACTTGTGTGCTTTCAGTTGCCAACTGAACTAGCTTTTTTCACAGAATGTTATTTTCCTTGCAAGAGCCGACAAACTATGGCTATTGCAACTTGGATATCTGGTGTTTATGTCAGCATGTTGTCTTAAAGTAAATAAATATTTTTAAAATTTCTAACATGGCAAACGACTACGGAGATAACCCACATAAACAAAGGCTTTTTGGAGTCCTACTTTGTTACACTGTAGAGATGTCCATGGAGTGCCTGGGTGGCTAAGATGGTTAAGCGTGACTCTTGCTTCCCCATCAGGTCATGATCTCATGGTTTGTGAGTTTGAGCTCACTGGGCTGGCAGTGCAGAGCCTGCTTGGGATTCTCTCTCTCCCTCTTCCTCGCCCCTCCGCCACTTGCACTCTTTCTCTCTCTCTCTCAAATAAACTCTATAAAAAAAGAAATACTGTAGGGGCACCTGGGTGGCTCAGTCAGTTAAGTGTTGGACTTCAGCTCAGGTCATGATCTCATATCACATGAGTTCGAATGCCACGTTGGGCTCTGTGCTGACAGCTTAGAACCTGGAGCCTGCTTCGGATTCTGTGTCTCCCTCTCTCTCTGCCCCTCCCCCACTTGTGCTGTGTGTATGTCTCTCTCTCTCAAAAATAAACATACGTTAACATACATACATACATACATCCATACTGTAGGGATGTCCTGGGACCCCAACGTTTGAGAACCACCTTCCAGGCCTCAGGAACCCAACATAACGGCTGTCCTCAGAGACTGAGTCAAGGCCACCCAACAAGTCAAGGTCACCCAGCTTCCAACCTGGCTCATAAAGTTACAATTTTCGAGGAGACATCTGCACCTGCCGACCCCCCTTCATCCGGGACATTACCACGACGCAGGTTGCCGCTGCCCTCAGGGTTCGCACACCCAGAGAACAAGCGAGAGGACTATCATCTGTTCGTCCGGGCAGCCCTGGGCCTCCCGTGCCCCCCCCAGACCCCTCTTTCCCCGATCTCCCCCCCGCCCCCCCCGCCACACACACACACACACACACACACACACACACACACACAGCCCCGGCCCTAGGATTTGTCGCAGTCTTGCCCCACCCAGGGGCCTCATGTGGCGGGCTTCATCCTCCCTCCTGCCTGGGCCTCTATGACCCGAGAGTGGCCAGGGGGGGACCTCACCATGGTGAGTTCAGCTGCTGCCCAACGCCGTTACCAGACCTCAACCGCTGCCACAGACGCCACGCGCCCAACTGCCGCTGCTGCGCTGTGCACACGGCCCGGGATTGGCCCGCCGCTGCCCAGGTGCCCATTGGTCCTCAGTGCCTCGGGGCGGACCTAGGCCTGGAATCCCGCTTCTGATTGGACGTTACTTGACTTGCGGAGTATGGTGCTTTCTGATTGGATATGGCTTTGGCGGGAAGGCTGTGGCCTGGCCAAAGCAGAGCATTCTGATGCATCCTGGGATGTTAGGTGGGAGTGGTCACGGATTTCTCTGCGTGGGACATAGCACATTTTCGTGCACGTAAGGCCTCAATGTGCGCGTGGCTTCACGCCAAGCTTGTGCCGCCTTCTTGCTTGGAGGCCCAGGCCCACTCACCTGTCTGCTTGTGATTCCGGTCTTTGCAAACGAGACACCCTCTCAAGGCCTGCCCACCATCTACCTGTAACTAATGCAAAGGAGAGCTGCTCTCCCGTGCTTCGCAAGCCAATAAAAGACTTGCACCAAGTTTTTGCCTTGAAGATAGGCTATTGGTTGGTGTGGCACCACCCAGGAGAACGTAAAACCGGTGTTCAACGTCCCGAACTCCCTGATGGCTTATAAACGAGGGGTTTTACGGGGAAATTTGGGGGCGGGGGGGTGCGGGGGGGGTCTCCTGAGAAGGTGGACGCTGTTGATTGGAGGCTTATGAAGTCATGTTCACAGATGTTACTTTGTTACTTCAAGTGTCTTCATCTGGTCCGCGGAGGTGTGTTCTATGTCAAGAGACTTGAGATAGACTGACAACTAACAAGATGGATGCCAGCTTCATACCCAAAATCTGCACCCAGCTTTCTTGTCCACCCTTTTTCCGGTGCAGAAAGGCCTTTGCCATCCAGCGCCCGGGAACCAGGCAGGATTTGATTACTTCTTTAATCTGGGGATTTCTGAGTTTCTGGGGACAAGGGAGTTGGAGGGTATACCCCAGGCTCCCCCGCCAAGGCTGGGTTGGAGTGCAGTGTCCATTTTGGGGAACTTTGGTACAATCACCTGATTCTTCCATTCTGTAAAGACTGACTTAACTTTCTTTGGGATCCACTGTGTATTTATTTCTGAGAAAAGCAGGGTAAAAGGAATTCTGGCATAACCCCAAACTTATCACCAGAATGCAACATCCTTTCTGGTGATTCCCTAGAGCATGTTGGAGCAGACCCTTAACTTATTACAGATGAGCGGGGAACTCTGCCCCTGCAGTGGAACACAACAGGGAGAGGAGCTGGAAGTTTTCTGTAGGCCTTGGGAACATTTGGATAGTATGATTCGGTCGGCCCTTAGAAAGCTAGCTTTGGCAGCAGGGAGGAGGGAGATGGAAGGAGGTCAACGGAGAGCCAGGGAAACCAGGAGAAACCCTCCCTGCTTCTTCCCTCCAAGAGAGTGAATCCTTCTATCTTAGGTCACCTGCCATAACAGAACACCATGGACCGGGTAGCATAAGTAACAGAAGTTTATTTTCTGGCGGTTCTAAAGGCTAGAAGAGTAATGCAAGGTCAAGTTCTGGAAGGGTTGGTTTCTAGCGAGGGCTCTCTTCCTGATTGCAAAAGGCTCCCTTCTTGCTGTGTCTGCCTATAGGGGTGGGAGGAGGGGGCAAGCTCTCGGTGTCTCTTCTTATAAGGACACTAATCCTATCAGATCAGGGTCCCACCTTTATGACCTCATTTAACCTTAATTGCCTCCTATTTCCAAATATAGTCACATTGGGGGTTAGGGCTTCAACGTAGGAATTTGGCAGGGGGACCCAATTCAGTCTATAGCAGCCTCCTCCACCCTCACGGCTCCAATCATTCCACATACGTAACTGAATTGTAGCCTGTATCACATTTTAAAGTACTATTTATTTTTTCTGGTTTTAAAAGTGACACATATTCAGAGTAGAAAGTGTAGGAATTGAAGAATAACATAAGGAAAATAAAAATCATCCCCAAACCCACAACTTATAGCTAAACACTATTAATATGTCAAGGTGTTCTTAGTTTCTTTTTCCCCTGTGTATATACTTATACATGGGTTTTACAAAATTGGATCCAACAATATGATTTTTTGTTTTAGTAACAACTTTCTTGAGATATAATCCACATACCATACAATTCACTCATTGTTTTAAAAATATGTTTTTTGTTTGTAAGTAATCTCTACACCCAATGTGGGGCTCAAACCCACAACCCTGAAATCAAATCACATGCTCTACCAACTGAGCCAGCCAGGTACCCCACAACTCACCCACTTAAAGTGGTGTACAATCCAGTGGTTTGCAGTATATTCACAGAGTTGTGCAACCATCACCACAATCCATTTGAAAAGTTAGAGAAGGTGACTTATTTAAGTTTATTTATTTATTTATTTATTTAGAGAGAGCATGAATGGTGGAGGGGTGGAGAGAGAGAGAGAGAGAGAGAGAGAGAGAGAGAGAATCACAAGCAGGCTTCACACTGTAAGCGGGGAGCCTGAAGCAGGGCTCAAACCCACAAACCGTGAGATCAGGACCTGAGCCAAAATCAAGAGTTGGATGCATAACCGAGTGAGCCACCCAGGCGCCCCATCACAATCCATTTTAGAACATTTTTATCATCTCCAAAAAAACCCATGCTCTTTCGCTACCAACCTCCAGTCCCTCCCATCTCCCTAGCCCTAGGCAACTTCTTTTAAATTTTATTTTAGAGCGAGAGAGAGAGAGTGAGAGAGAGAGAGAGAGAGCGAGAGAGCAGGAGCAGAGCAAGTGAGTGAGAGAATCCCAAGAAGCCTCCATGCTCAGCATGGAGACACAGGACACAGGACTCAATCCCCTGGGATCACAATCAGCTGAAATCAAGAGTCAGATGTTCGACCCACTGAGCCACACAGGCGCCCCAGCCCTAGGCAACTTCTAATCTACTTTCTGTCTTGGTAGATTTACCTATTCTGGACATTTCCTATAAACGGAATCATACAATATGTGGTCTTTTGTGAATGGCTTCTTTCACAGCATCATGTTTTCAAGGTTCATTCATGTTGTAGCATGACACATTCCTCCTGTTACATGATACATGCCTGCGGTAGCATGATCCTTCACTCCTGTTTCTTGTAAACAGCTTTATTGAGATACAGTTCACATACTCTACAATTCATCTGTTTAAAATGTCCAATTACTTTTGGTATATTCACAGAGTTGTGCAGCCATTACCACAAGCAAGTTTAGAATGCTATCATCACCTCAAATTTCATTTCTTTTTACGGCCAAATAATATTCCATTGTATGGGCATACCATTTTTATTTTATTTTTTAATGTTTATTTTATTCATTTTGAGAGAAAGAAAGAGCAAGGGAGAGAGGGAGAGAGAGACTCCGAGGCAGGCTCTGCCCCACCAACGCACAGCACAGAGCCTGATGCAGGGCTCCATCCCAAGGTTCGTGAGCTCATGACCTAAGCCGAAATCAAAAGCCAGTTGCTCACCTGACTGAGCCACCCAGGTGCCCCTATACCATATTTTATTTACCCATTCATCAGTTGGTGGACATTTGTACTTTGTGGATATTATGAATAAAGCTGCTGTGAACACATGTTTTCATTTCTCTATGACACGAACTGCTGGGTCTGTGATAAACTACAGGTTCAACTTTTTAAGGAACTGCCAGACAAACCATGTGATTTTTTTTCAATCCTGATTTTCTCACTTAACATTAACCATGTGCTTTTTCATAAACTGTTAACGTGTTCAATGTTTTTTGAACGCTTGGCTTTTAATGATTGCAGAGTTCCAATTCTTAGTTAATCAGTCCTCTGTTATTGGGCATCTAGATTATTTCCAATTTTCATATTATAAACAGCCTTTCAGTGAGCATTTTTGGGCATCAATATTTTTTTGTGAAACATTTAAAAATATTTATTTACTTTTGTGTGTGTGTGAGAGAGAGAGAGAGGGAGAGCACGAGTGAGGGAGGAGCAGAGAGGGAGGGAGACACAATCTGAAGCAGGCTCCAGGCTCTGAGCTTTTAGCACAGAGCCCGATGCGGGGCTCAAACGCATGAACCTACTGAGCCACTCAGGCACCCCTGGGCATCAATATTTTTATGCATCTCTGGTATGCATCTGAAGAGCAGATTAGTCAGACCATTGAATCAAAGGACATAGGCAGTTTTAAGGCTCTTGGTACATAAAACCTTCCAAAAACGTTGTGTCAGTTTGCGCTCTGGCAAGTTGAGTTTGGGAATGCCAGTCACACACCACCTTATATTTTCATGGTCTCTTGAAGTCACCAAGGCAGGAACTTTGGAGATCTTTGACCCCATACCCAGCTCAACATGTAGCACACAGCACAAGTTCATGTTACGGAAATTAGTGTGAGCAAAGGAAGGCCCACACTCTGCATTAACAGAGGCCATGGGATGGAGAGGAGGGTACGATTGTCTGAGTCATCATGAAGACAGGCTCCACAGGACTTACCACCCAGCTGACATGGGACTCACTGCAGACTCAAGTGGTAATAAAGCATCATGAGGCCAAGAACCCTCCATATTGAAGTTGAAGTGGCCAATGTGAGAGGAAGCCACATACCGCAGTCACTTAGGGACAGACGCCAGTAGGGACGGGGTGTAGACTGGAGGCAAGTCTTTTGTACTCCACTCTGTGGGCAGCAGTCTTTATATGGAGTGCTGGAAGAATTACCTTCACTGAGATAGCGAGGTCATCAAACTCTCTGTCCACTTGGATATCCTGAGGAGAAACCCATTACAAGGCAGTACATTACCACCTTCTGAGAACTTTGCTGGTTTTTGCTGGTACACACAAGGTTTTGGAGAAAATCCTTAGGGCAGCTTCTCTCCTATGGATGACAATGTCATCAGTCCCCAAACTATTAAAATAGGGAAGGGAAGGGGCTCCGGGGGGCTCCTTGGAGTCTGTGATTTCTTGACCTGCGGGTTGGTTGCATAGGTCTGTGCTGTTTGTGGAAATTCACACCCCAATCCGTGTGCACTTTTCAGCATAAACGTTATTCCTCAATAACAAATGTAAAGGCACGGGGAGTGAGGGGAAGGATACTAGCACCAATAGTGTCTTTCTCTACATAGGCCTTTTCTGTGGGGTCTGCTATCTCATCCCATCTTCACAATGACTCTGGGTGGGAGATTTTAGCCCCATTTCACAGAAAGACCAGGCTGAGCCCTGGGAATGGTTTTACATGAACTGTAAGGATTTAGAAGTATTTCCCTTACAGTTATTTATTTTTGAGAGACAGAGAGACAGAGCACAAGCAGTGGATGGGCAGAGAGAGAAGGAGACATGGAATCCGAAGCAGGCTCCAGGCTCTGAGCTGTCAGCCCAGAGCCCGACGCGGGGCTCGAACTCACAAACTGTGAGATCATGACCTGAGCCGAAGTTGGACGCTCAACCAGCTGAGCATTTCGGGTGCCCCGAAGTATTTCCCTTAAAACTGAGAAGATCTAGGCTAGGGAGATTAGACTAATAACAGTTAAGGAATAGGAAAATGGAACATTGCATCTAGACAGGTGTTGCTCTCCAATTCAGAAGATCCCATGTTGATGGACTCAGGATTTGGTCCCAGGCCTGATTCCAAAGTCTGTGGTGTTTCTGTTATGCTAAAAGCTTCTGTTAATAACCATACATTATATTGAATAAGCATGTATTTTTGCAGAACAGTTTCATATATAATTCCTTTTTTTTTTTTTTTTTTTTTTTTTTAATGATGGAATCCAGTGCTGACAGGAATTCTCGCAGAGCAAGAGGAACATGGTCAAGGCATGCTACTCTCTGGCTTTGGAGCTGTAGAAACTCGGCAGGCAGAAGGAATCAATAAGCAATAAGAAGAAGGAAGCATCAGTTGTCCCAAGCCTGAAGGATTGGAACTGTAAAAACGTTTCTGGAAAGACTTTGACACAAATCTGGTTTTAAATAAATGAGGGTTAGAATAAGCAGTGATTTGTGACTAGACTTCAGCTTAATAACTGGTGTTTGGGGATTCTCTCCTTAATGTTTAACTGCTTATATAATTTTCTCTATATATTTTTAAGTTTATTTATTTTGAGAGAGAGAGAGTGCGAGCGAGCAGGGGAGGGAAAGACAGAGGGAGAGAGAGAGAATCCCAAGCAGGCTCCCTCCTTTCAGTGCAGAGACCAACATGGGGCTTGATCTCATGAACCATGAGATCATGACCTGAACCAAAAGCAAGAGTCAGACACTTAACCAACTGAGCCGTCCAGGTGCCTTGAATTTTCTATAGTAAAAAGGCACAATTGAGATACCTCGGTGGCTCAGATGGTTGAGCATTTGACTCTTGATTTCAGCTCAGGTCAGGATCTCAGGGTCGTGGGATTGAGCCCTGCATCAGGCTCCATGCTTAGCATGGAGCCTGCCTAAGATTCTCTCTCTCTCTCTCTGTCTCTCTGTCTCTCTCTCTCTCTCTCTCATTCTCTCTCTCTCTCTCTCTCTCTCTCTCATTCTCTCTCTCTCCCTTTGCCCCTCTCCCCTAAAAATAAAAAACAAAAAACAAAACCCACAACTGAATGAAAAGGAGTCTTAATCTCCCTCAAAGCCACATGAGTGAATCTTCCAGCACCAATATCCACCTGCAGGCAGAACAGGCCAGGGGGTGAGGTGGGTAAGTACTGAACCTTCAAATCCAAACATCAGTGAACAGCGAGCTAAGTGTCCTCTGAGGCAATTCTCTCTCAGCCAATGAAGAACCCAGGCATGAGCCAGAGATGAGACCGCAACGGTATCCCCCAGTCAGGAGTGGAAATAAAGCCACAGTGGCATTGTGACCCTCCATTCAGGCCTGGGGTGGAACTCAGACTTAGCCACACTAAGTATCTGAGCAGGACATGCTGTTTCTCTAATCCCTACTTTCTTCCTCTAAATGAGAACTCGTGGGGCTGTTGGAAGGATCACAGATGAGATTTATGAAAAGCTCTTACAGAGAAATCCAGCAGTTCCAGGGCGGACCCTGGATTATCCCGGACAGACTTTAGAACTCCAAAGCAGCCTTCACCTCGCATGGGATTCCTGGACATCTGAGAAACACACACACAATTGAGAAAAACTGAGCCCAGGGAAGCTGGAGGTGGAGCAAGTCCAAACGGAGGGAAGGATTCTTCATCTCTGATGACAAGTGCCTCAGGACAGCCCCACTGTCTCAGCTCAGAATTTGTCTCCACTGACAAAACACCCTGGGTGAGGCTGGGGAAGAGGGGAAGGGAGTACGCACTGGCTGAGCGCCCACCATGTGCCCAAATCTGTGCCAGGTGCCAAAGATACGGACACACAAGGCACAGCTCTGCCTTTAAGGAATTCACCCATCACGGGGAGGAGAGGAAAAGGAAACATCATGAAAATGCAGTGTGATAAGTGCAATGAGAGTGTACATCAACTCTTCTGGGGAGGTGAAGTTTACGCACCCGCACTGAGCTTTACGGGTGAGGCGGGCAGAGCTGGGTATTTCAGCAAGAGCAGGAGGAGCAAAACAAAGGGGAGAAATTGCATCATGTGCAGAAAATTCAGAGCAGCTTGGGGTGAGCGAATGAACTTCAGCGGTGGAAGGCAGAGGGGCTGTGGCAGAGCCCAGAGCCCAATGTGCGGTGAATGACATACTACTAACCTTGGATTTATCCAGAGGGGAGCCGTTGACAGGTTTAAAGCAAGGAGGGGACGGGAGCATGTTTCTGCTTTAGAAAGATCAACTGGCAGGTGAGAAGGAAGGACCAGAGATGGGAAATTCACAGGTCAACGGAACTTGAGGGGAAGTGAGAAGGAAGAGCAGGCAGCCCCAGCACCCTGCAGGAAGTAAGATGAAGGTTGGAAGGCAAGGAAAAGAGAGGGAGGAGTGAGCACTGGGCGCCTACTTCTGACTCAGTGAGGAGGCCCCCTCCCCCACCACCAAGAGGCAGCCCTTAGAGAGAGAGGATGCCTTCGGGTTGTGCTTTATGCCCATGGGACATCCAGGGGATGGTCCGGCAGGTGGCTGTAAATGGGGATCCAGAGCTTAAGAGAGGTCTGGGCTGCAGGGGGGAGCGTGGATGGGAGTGCTTCAGGGGGCTCTTCTTCTTCTTCTTCTTTTTTAATGTTTATGAGAGAGAGAGAGAGAGAGAGAGAGAGAGAGAGAGAGAGAGAGCACGCATGGGCAGGGGAGGCACAGAGAGAGGAGACAGAAGATCTAAAGTGTGCTCTGCACTGACAGTAGAGACTGATGCGGGGCTTGAACTCATGAACCATGAGATCATGACCTGAGCCAAAGTCTGATGCTTAACCGACTGAGCCACCCAGATGCCCACAGGGGGCTCTTCTGCCAGTTGATGGAGCTGAGAGCCAGGCAGGGCTGGATGCCCCCCAGGACCTGTCCTCTGAGCACAGTGGCCCTCTTGGGCTTCACGTTCCATTGCACCCTCCCTTTTCCTACCCAACTGGCAATGCTGAAGAAAGGGAAACCCCATCTGTCACACAAGGCCTCAAGTAGGTCTGAGCATAGCCAACGGTACACCTGGGCTGACCCAGTGAGCTGAGAAGGAGCAAGGACAGTCGGGAGGTGGAGGTGACACTGCTGGGGGTTGGGGGGAGAAGGATGGACGAGGGAGGAGTCGGAAGAAGTGCCGGGGTCAGGTCAGAGATGGGTGAGGGAATGGCAAGGGAAAGAAGTGGTCATAGGAGGAAGCCAGGAGGTCCCCTCCCTCATCTGGGCTCTAGAAATTTCGTACCCTGCTGCCACTGGAGTGGGGAGATGAGGCAGGGGAGGGATGGATCTGTGTGGACACATACAGGCAGGTCTATGCTGGGGCCTGCCCCATCAGGCTAGCACTCACAACAAGAATCCTCAGTGTCTGGTTGACCCGGAGGCCCAGGCCCAGGCTCAGGGCTCCCACTGCAGAGATGCGGTTGTTGCTGCAACAGAAAGACATATGCATTTTGCTACCTTCCGAGCAGCTGTGTAGAGCCAGATGGTCCCAGGGTCCAAGCTGGTGTTGCTGGTGCATCCACCTGCTTGGGCTTCATGTTCCAGCCTCCACTGATGCCCCAGGGACCCTGGGAAGGTCAGTATGTAAAAGCTGGATAACAGCCCTGGTTCCCAGTGTTGAGGGAGATCACTCAGCAAGCACACCTGGAGCATCCCTCCCCTACTTTCCCCTCCTTTACCGCCCCCCCCCCCCCACGACCCTGGGATCATGACCTGAGCCAAAGTTGAGTTGGACACGCAAACAACTGAGCCACCCAGGCACCCCTCCTCCCCTTTTCAAGTGAAGATGTTTTACATATATGTTTTCACTAGCAGCCCCCACCTATCCATCAGGAATTATGAGCTCCAAGGTACAAGTGCTGAACTTGAGGGGCACCCGGCTGGCTCAGTCGATAGAGCCCGTGACTCTTGATCTTGAGGTCATGAGTTTGAACTCTTGTAGGGTGTAGAGATTACTTAAATAATTTTTTTTTCAAACTTAAAAAAAAAAAAAAACCCAGTGCTAAACTTGAGTGAGAAGGAGGGAGCTGGGTGCTCTTGGATTATGTCTCAAGCCCCATCGTGGGTAAACTGTGGTAGGCTTGGGTGTTGCTAAGGTGGTAAACAGCAACAGGATCATGGAGTCCCTGGTCCCTCAGGTGGCTATGGATCTGGAGACTGTGACACAGGGCCACCCTGTGTGCCTCACCTCATGTTGAGCTCTTCCAACACATTGTTGGTCTTAAGTGCCTCACCCACTGCAGATGCTCCAGGATCTCCAAAGCCATTGTATGAGATGTCCAGGACTCTCAGGAAGATGTTTGCCTAGAATGCAAAAGAGTGAAGCCAGGAGACCACCTGTGAAGTGGGGAAAGCCAGGGGTCACAGCCTCAGAGCCCGGGAGGCCCAGGGTGCAAAAAAGCACGGGCTGAGAGCAGAAGGTCAGAGGTTCCTGGTAAGAGTCTTGTGGCTTGGATGACGGTGACCGGGAGAACCAAATGACTGGAAGCACAGCACCAAGGGTGGTTGTGGGTGTGGATGATCCTCAGAGACTGAGAGGCCCACCGCTCAGCAGCAGACCCCAGGGACACAGTGGTCTGGTTCCATGACTGCTGGGGGCAGGGGGGGGGGAGGCTCAAGGGTAGGTCCTCTGAGGCACAGAGCAGAATGACAGAGGGACTCTGGTGAAGGGCTTTTGGGGGGTGCTGTGATGGGGAGAAGGGCAGGAGCTTGTGGGTGCACTGGGAGGACAGAGCCTGACCCACCACCCTGTGGGGCAGGATCCCCAGGTCAGCCCCTGAGGAGGGGGGCAAGGCAGCTGCTGCTGTTCCCTGAGGAGGGCCCCACAAAGCTAGCCAGCACCAGGGGCATCCTGGCAGGGGCTAGGAGCCATGCATTCCCGAGGCTTATGAACCACAACATCGAAGGAAGCAGGTGGGATGTTTAAGAGTATGTGCTGGGACGCAGGGTGCAGGGCTGTCATCTCAGGGAAGCATCTGCATGTGCCCATAGCAGGCATGTGTCACCAGACTGCACGATGTCCCCCACCAGCCATATGTCTGTAATAAATGGAGAAGGTGTGCAACATTGAACTGCAGACCCTTGAGTAAGTGACATGAGAGTGAGCACGGTATTTTGGAGTCACGAAATAGGGCTGGGACAATTAAAATCACCAAACAAAATATTCTTTAAGCTCTGCTTGAAGGATCCAAGGGTCATTTCTGAAGAGCTGCAAAGATAGGAAGCTGGCACCTGGGAGACTGTCCCCACAGGCCAGGCCAGAGGGCAGATGGGTGACAGAGGTGTTCATACCTCCAGTGCCCTGGCAAAGGCTACAGCTCCTGGTCCTCGAAGGTGATTCCAGTTTATATTAAGCTCGGTGAGTCCAGTATTTTCTGCCAGGGCTGGTCCAAGCATCTCCCCTTCGGAAACACCAAGACGGGCCTTATTCACTCTGTTCTTTCCCTCAAAAAATAATACTGATGACCGCTGTGTGCCAGGGTCTCCGCTTGGCACAACAGTCACCAAGTTGAACCCTATATGGGCCTGCTCTGTCCTAAAAGAATTCACATTTAATGGGGGAGAAGCAGTTGACCCTTGAATAGCACAGGGGTTAGGGGTGCCAACCCCTGTGCAGCCAAAAATCTGCATATAACTTTGACCGCCCCCCCAAACCTCAACTACTAACAGCCCACTGCTATTAGATTTTAGAAAGAAGACTTTATCGAGAATGTAAAGTGTTGATTAACACATATTTTGTATGTTATACCTATTATATGCTGTATTCTTACAATAAAGTAACCTGAAGAAAATATTATTATTATTTTTAAAAATTTGTTTAATGTTTATTTATTTTTGAGAGAGAGAGACAGAGCGTGAGCAGTGGAAGGACAGAGAGAGAGAGAGGGAGACACAGAATCAGAAGCAGGCTCCAGGCTCTGAGCTGGCAACACAGAGCCCAACGCGGGGCTTAAACTCACAAACTGAGAGATCATGACCTGAGCTGAAGTCAGACGCTTAACCGACTGAGCCACCCAGGCACCCCAATATTATTATTATTATTTTTAAATGTTTATTTATTTTTGAGAGACACAGAGAGAGATCGGGGGAGGGGCAGAAAGAGAGGGAGACACAGATACTGAAGCAGGCTCCAGGCTCTGAACGGTCAGCACTGAGCCCCACATGGGGCTTGAGCTCGCAAACGGTGAGATCATGTGCCAAAGTCAGATGCTCAACCGACTGAGCCACCCAGGCGCCCCACCTGAAGAAAATATTAAGAAAATTATGTGGGGCACCTGGGTGGCTCAGTAGGTCGAACATCCAACTCTTGCTTTTGGCTCAGGTCATGATCTCATGGTTTGTGAGATCAAGCCCAGTGTCAGGCTCTGTGCTGACAGTATGGAGCCTGCTTGGGATTCTCTCTCTCCCCACTCTCTGCTCCTCCCCCGCTTATGCACGTGCTTGCTCGCTCTCACTCTCTCTCAAAATAAATAAATAAAACTTAAAAAAAGAAGGAAAATCATAAGAGGAAATACACTTATAATACTAGACTGTATTTATTTAAAAAATTGTGTATAAGTGGACCCATGCAGTCAAACCCATGTTGTTCAAATGTAAATACAACTTAATGGGATGTGAGTTATTATAGACTACAAATGGGGATGTGTGGGAACAGCGTGGGGACTTACTCCCTTTTGAGGAGGGTCAGGAAAGTGAGGAAAAAGGAGATAATCTTGAAGACTGAGGGACTCACCAGGTGTGTGTGCATGCACAGTGGAGAACAGACATGGGAAAGAGCAAATGTGTAGAGGCATGTGGGAGCATAGAGCACCTGAGGAAATTCCCACAGGCCTGGTGGGTGGGAGGAAGCCAGTGAAATGAGGTAACAATGATGGACCCTGGAAAGATACTGAGAGGCCATCAATGCTGGACCAAGACTTTTGGGCACAAACTGATTAGTAGGCAGGGAGGGCTTTAAGAAATGACAAGGCTGGGCTCCTTAGTGGCAGGTGTAGGGTATGGACTGGGGTAGGCAGGGGCAGGGTTACAACCCAGGAAACCAGTTGGAAGGCTTGTGCCATAGTCTATAGGCAAAAGGTGATGAGGCTGGTGCAGCTGTGTGCAAAGGAGACGCTTGTGGTGGAGAAAGGAAAGAGGGAGCAGTGCAGGGTAAGAAACCCCAAGAGATTTTTAGCTTATAAAATGCAGAGAAGCCCCAGCCACCCATCATGCTCTCCACTCTGTCAGCATTCAGCCAGTCTGACCTGCTCCCATGCCTCTGGGCTGTCCCCCTGTGTAGAACTGTTGACCCCCTTCTTCACCTGGATAACAGCCCCTCGTCCTTCTAACCTGGGTTCATGACATCAGGAAGCCTTGCTTACCCAGCTGGGCTAGGCTGCCTCAGGCCCCAGGTCCACTATGCTTCTACCCTTCCAGGCTCTGATCTAATGACCTCTCTTTGCCTGGCCAGTCTTTCCCATCAGCCTAGGAGTCCCTCAAGGATCTGAATTTGACTCCTCTCCATGGTCTCAGCCCCTCCTCTTGCAGGTTTAGTGAGGCTAGTTTGAAGAAATGCACGGAAGAAAAACAGATGCACTAATTAAGCAGAACTAGCCTGCTTGGGGGGTGCCTGGCTGGCTCAGTCAGTAGAGCATGCAACTCTTGATCTAGGAGTTGTGAGTTCAAGCCCCACCTTAGGTGTAGAAGTTACTTAAACATGGGATATTTTTTAAGTTTATCTATTTATTTTGAGAGAGGGAGAGAGTGAGCAGGGGAGGGGCAGAAAGAGAGGGAAAGAGAGAATTTGAAGCAGGCTCCACACTCTCAGCTCAGAGCCCAACTCAGGGGTCAATCCCACAAACCGTGAGATCGTGACCTATGCCAAAATCAAGAGTCAGAAGCACAACCTACTGAACCAACCATGAGCCCCAAAAGTAAAATCTCGAAAAAAGAAAGAAAGAGAGAGGAGAGACAGAAAAGAAAAGAAAAGAAAAGAAAAGAAAAGAAAAGAAAAGAAAAGAAAGACAGAGACAGGAAGAAAGACAGGAAGAAAGAAAGAAAGAAAGGCAGAAAGAAAGAGGGACACCTGGGTGGCTCAGTCCAGTAAGCATCCAACTTCGGCTCAGGTCATGATCTCACAGTTGGTGGGTTCAAGCCCCGCATCAGGTTCTGTGCTGACCGTGCAGAGCCTGGAGCCTGCTTCTGTGTCTCCCTCTCTCTCTCTGCCCCTCCCCTGCTTGCGCTCTGTCTGTCTCTCAAAAATAAATAAAAATGTTAAAAATTTTTAAAAGAAAGGAAGAAAGAAAGAAAGAAAGAAAGAAAGAAAGAAAGAAAGAAAGAAAGAAAAAGAAAGAAAGCCAGCCAGCCTACTCCAGTAGGACCCACTGGAGCAAGATGCTTTGGCACCTTGGAGAGCTCCCTGCAAGGCTGCTAGGACTCCCAGTGATGCCTTCCTGAGCTAGGACTCTGGATTCCACACTCGCACTGGGTCTGACACGGCGGGTTCTCAGATACAGACACTTCTAGGGCTGAGAAGAGAGTGGTGGTCCGCACTTTGTAGGGAAACCCTTCTTTCTGAACAACTAGAGGGTGAGGAGATTCTCCAACATGCATGATTGACCTCTTGAAATTCCAATACTTGGTCTTCATGACCTCTGTAGCCAACTATGAGGCAGGGGCTACCTTCGCCATGGGTCAGATCGGGAGATTGAGACCTAAGCTCTTCACCCCTCAAGGGAGTTGAGATCCCCACAGATCCCCATTTAGGGAAACAAAATGGTCCTGCTGAGTTTGTCCTTTTCCAAGATGAAGACCTCCGTACTCCATATTTGTGCAGGCTTCACAGAGCTTTAGCTTCCGGCCCCTACTATCCTGGCTGTCTCTCTGGTGCTTACCTTTTCACTGTGAAGATCTGGGAGACATCTATACTTAGTTTTTTGGAAGTCTGAAATAAACTTCTCTCCCTGTTTTCAAGTTTTTGAAACTTGAAAAAAAAAACTTTCAAGTTTTTGAGAGAGAGAGAGAGAGAGTAGGGGAGGGGCAGAGAGAGAGGGAGACAGAAGATCTGAAGTGGGCTCTGTGCTGACAGCAGAGAGCCCAATGCAAGGCTTGAACTCACAAACCATGAGATCATGACCTGAGGTGAAGTCAGACACTTAACTGACTGATCCACCCAGGCAGCCTTGAACTTCTCTTTTAATTTCACAGACTTATCATGATAATTCTCTTAGAAGGGAGGCACCTGGGTGGCTTCGTCAGTTAAAGCGACTGACTTCAGCTCAGGTCATGATCTAACAGTTTGTGGATTCGAGCCCCATATTGGGCTCTGTGCTGACAGCTCAGAGCCTGGAGCCTGCTTCAGATCCTGTGTCTCCTCTCTGCCTCTCTCTCTGTCTCTCTGTCTCTCTCCCCACACACACCCCCTTGTGTTCTCTCTCTCTCTCTCTCTCAAAACAAGATAATTTTCTTAGAAGGTAAATGGCTCTCTGGCAGTTAAATTCTAAGGCTGATTCTCAAAGGCCAAGGCTGGTACCATTCCTACCCTAAGCAGCTTGAGACAGAAAAGTGATTCCAAAACTTTCTTGATCAGATAAATCTCCTGGGGTACCCATTAAAATGTGGATGCATGGGCATCCCCCCACCAAGATTCTGGTTCAGCAGGCTCAGGGCCCAGGAATTTGTATTCCTAACCCAGGGTCCTGAGTGATTCCTGTAACTGGCTGGAGTGCTTGAGGACAGACAGGTAGAAGTGCATGCTCCTGGCAAAGCTGATAGCCTGTGCAAAGGCCCCGGGACATGAGAGAAAGTGGTGAGATCAAGAAATCCCATCAAAGTGGATGTACCGTGAAGACGGTACTTGAAATAAAATCTTCATGCCTTTTGCCAAGATTTGTAGGCCTGAAGCTCTCCACTGCCTCTTCAACTCACAGCTTGGCCCCTCTCTCCTGGCTCACTAGCCCAGTCACACCGGTGTCTATCAGTCTGGGAAATAAGCCTGCATGTTTACTGTTCCTCTGCTTTAAATGCTCTCTCTCTCTGGTCTTGCTATTGCTGATTCCTTCCCACCCTGCGCATTTCAGCTTAAATGTCATCTCACAGAGCCCTCCCCAACCACCTGTCTATAGCATTCTTCTCTAAAATCATTCCTTTTGTTTATTTTGTGGCACCAATAATTGTAGAGAATTATCTAGTTAACGTGTGTTCCTTGAGGCCAGGGACTTTGTTTTGTTCACAACTGGGTCCCTAGTGGCTAAATTAGCACCCAGCACATGCAGCAGCAGCAGGCCATGACTTCCGTGGAATGGATTAAGGGTTCTGTGTGGAAGGACAGGGAGAGGGGTAGGCTAAAGTGGAACATGGGAAATGGGAGCCAGAGTATGAATGTTCAGAATGGTCCTGCCAACCTTCACCCACCCCTGCCCCAGGAAGATGGGCTCAAGTGCCCCCATGGTGACCCTGGTCAGATGTTACCTGCTTGGTCATTCAGCTGGTTATAGCTCAAGTCCAGGGATTTCAGGCCTGTGTGGGCCAGCAGGAGTTCAGCAAGGTACGGGGCTGCCTGCTCGTCTAGGCCATTTCCTGCCAGCTGTATCTTCTGCATGGTTGGGTTCACCATGAGGGCAGCACAGACAGCCTGGGCTCCCACTGCTCCCAGCTGGTTCTCCGACAGGTCCACATCTAGGGGTCAGCACCACTTCTCAATCAGTGGGATCCAAAGCCCGGCACCACCCTCTTCCGCCTTCCTCTATCCCCCAAACCTCCAGACCTGAGGCGGCAGAAGGGGCTTTGCAGCTGGACCATCCTGGGTCGCATGGTGACTCTGCCACTCACCAGCTGCATCTCCCCAGGCCCCCAGGCAGCTCCTCTGATGCCCACACCCACCCCACGCGTCCACAAGCTTCTTTGTCAAGGGGTTAAAACCGCCTACTTCATGGTGCTGTGCAGGATGCCTGCGATGGAGATCCAGTCACCCTGTTGATGATTCATGCCTGGCAGCGATATAATACACCCACAGAAGTCTTCACTGATGCATTTCTGGGAACTGGCAATGACGGCCCAGGTGGCCATGCTTGGAGCATGTCACATATGCAGTTTCATTTAATACTCAGTACAACTCCAAGGGCTAAGTAGTATTGTTGGGGCCATTTCACAGATTGAAAAGTAAGGCTCAGCAAGGGTGAATGGCTTGCCCAGGGTCATCCCTGGTAGAAGGTGGCTCATCGGTGGTAGAGGTGGCGTTTGCATCCAGCCCCACTTCATTCCCACCCAGCCCTCCACCCTCTCACACTGTCCACCCCTTGGCTCTCTGTTGGAGGACCCTTTCACCCTGCATTTAGGCAATGGGAGGCCACCATATGGAGGGGGAGGTGCTGGCCAGCCAAGGAGGGGAGTGGGGAGTAGGCAATCAGGAGAGGAGTAGCATCCAGCATTGGGGGCACCACAGAGATTCGAACTCCACCCCCATCAGCCCCACCCTGTGTTAAGACCCCTGCACCAGCAACACCAACAGGCCCCAAGTGAGAAGGCCCAGCTATGGGGGGGAGCCCACACCCCTCAGGAAAGGGAGGACTCAAATGTGCCCACCAGCCCCAAACTCAGCACTTACCACAAATGCTGCTGCTTTTGCTTAGGGCACCTGCCAGGGCCTCTGCACCGGCCCCACAGAGCCCATTGTCTCGAAGGTCCAGCCGCTTGACATAGGGATTGGAGTTCAGTGCGAAAGCCAGAGCCCGGGCACCCTTGGACAAAGAGGGGCCTGAGGGGCCTGGTCTTTCCTAGGGGTGAAGGCCTCAGACACAGCTAGCCACTACCCTGGCTTGTTTCCGGGGCTCAGCCCACCTGGTGCCCTCCAACTGGAAGGCTCTCTCTTTCCCACATGCCCAGGGGACACCTGCTTCTCTTTTAGGCTTCACCCAGATCTCACTTCCTGGAGCCTTCCCTGACTGCCCCCCCCCAGCAGGTTAGAGGTCCCCTGCAGGCCCCTCACCCCTTACACTGAATTCTGTCATAGCCTTGATCCTACCTGTCACCCAGATACAGGGGATGGGACGTGCCTGGCACATAGCAAAGTTGGGGAGTGTGCAGTATGGGTTCAAGAAGGGGCCACTCCATGGCTGCTGCCTCTGAGGTCCTTTTACTCCAAGCCTGGCCCCGGGGTTTCCCCAAGGTTACCTGGGGCCCCAGGCCACGGTGCCGCAGGTTCAGCTCTGGGGCGCTCCCTTGGCGCAGAAAGCAGGAGGCGGGCACAACTCTATGGGCCTGGCAAGACCTCAGGTAGAGGGTGTCCTTGACCAGTTCTCCAGGCCCATGGATGCCTGATAGGAGACAGGGAGATGATGAATGTAGATCCCTCTCTACACACAGTAGCCTCCTCCCCCCGCCCTCTGTCACCATCCGGTCTGTGTTTCCCTCTAGAAGCATTTCTTCCTCTGCTAGTAGAGACTGAGGCTCAGAGAAAGCAAATCCTTTCCCTAAAGTCACGCAGAAAGTAATAGCTAATCTGAGTAGAGCCAGGATCAGGACCCTGCCTGTCTGATGCCAAAGTGCATGCTATGTGTTTTCCACTGGGTTGCAGAACACGTATGTTTTGTGAACATTTTATGGGGGAAGAAACTGAAACAATTCTGTTTTATACATTCATTAGCTTAGTTGTTCCTGGGGGTTGGGAAAACCCAGCCCTGATCCCATTTCTGGGTAGGACACCCCCTCTTACACTGTTTGGTGGAGTTTTTGCATTTTAACAGCACTTTGGGGGTGTTTTCTTTCTTTCTTTCTTTCTTTCTTTCTTTCTTTCTTTCTTTCTTTCAAAGTTCATTTATTTATTTTTAAGAGAGAGAGAGAGCAGCAGAGAGGCAAAGAGAGAGGGAAAGAGAGAATCCCAAGCAGGCTCTACCCTGTCAGCTCAGAGCGTGACTTGGGGCTCAATCCCACAAACTGTGAGGTCATGAGCTGAGCCGAAATCAAGAGTCCGAAGCTTAATAACCAACGGAGCCAGTCAGGCACCCCTCTTTTTTTTTTTTTTTTAAGATTTTCTTTTTAAGTAATTTCTACACCCAAGATGGGACTCGAACTCACAACCCTAAGATCAAGAGTCCCCCACTCCACCTACTGAGCCAGCCAGGTGCCCCTGGAGGTGTTTTCTTTTTTTTTTTTCTTCCTTCTTTCCTTTCCTTTCCTTTCTTTCTTAAGCTTATTTCTTTCTTTTGAGATCTTTCTTTCTTTCTTTCTTTCTGAAGTTTATTTATTTTGAGAGAGACAGAGACAGTGTGAGTGGGGGAGGAGTAGAGAGAGAGGGAGAGAGTGAAAGAGAATCCCAAGCAGGCTCCACACTGTCAGCACAGCGCGTGATGCGGGCCTCAAGCTCAAACTCATGAAACCATGAGATCGGGACCTGAGCGGAAATCAAGAGTGGGACACTTAACTGACTTCGCCACCCAAGCGCCCCTGGAGGCGTTTTCTAAAGATGGAACTCCTGATGCCGCCAGGAGCATTGTGGGGAGGGCACAGGACTGGAGAGACCACAGGCTGTCCTGAAGGTGTCGCACGGAGGGGTGCGCTCCCTGCTGGACAGGGGTCCCCTGCCTACTTGGCCCCAGCCTGCCCTCTGCAACCCTGCGGGATAAGCTCCCAGTTGAGGAGAAAGGCCTGCCCCCATCCCTGCCCGGGAGCACCTTCCGTCTCCTGGTCGGAGTCTGAATCAACTTCCGAACGCTCCTCGGCCTCCGGGGCTCCTGCAACATGCCCAGCGGCCGCTGTCGCCGCCGCCGCCTCCGCCGCCGCCTCCTCCTCCTCCTCCTCCTCCTCCTCCTCCTCCTCCTCCTCCTCCTCCTCCTCCTCCTCCTCCTCCTCGCCTTCATTCTCCCCAGGCCTCTTGTAGGGACCCCTCATAGTTACGCCCATTTCTCAGTGGCAGCAATGAGGCGGAGACTGCACCGCACAGCAACTCGAGCCCTTCCCCGGGGATGTGGGCGGACCCTCCGGCTGCGCCGACCAATTGGATATGCCGTGCAGCGAACAGGCGTCCGCTGCAGCCAATAGGAACGCTCCCCTCCCGGCAGCCGTCGTCTGGGCAACCCAGGTGTTGTGAGTTGCTATAGAAACCGTCGCTGGCCTGGGTAGACCTTTAGCCTGCTGACAAGCTGAGCGGATGAGAGAGTGCTCCACGGTTTCAGCATCGGTCCCCCTTCCCCGCCTTCCACGGACTGGGGAACGTGGCTGACTCCAGAGTCTGTGCCTTAGTCCCTGCGCTCTGCGGGCGCACGGCACGAGAAAGCCTGGGGAGCCTTGCAAAGCCCCATCACCCTCCTCTCTGGAGCCAGAGTCACGCTCTCACCGTATGGCTGCCAGTTCTCTCTCATGCTCTAGCGTCTCATATGCTATTTCCTCCACCAGGAACATTCCTCTCCAAGTTTCCTTGTTGAACTTCAGAATCTGCAAGCGTCACTTCAGAGATCACTTTTTCCTGAAGTTTTTCTTCCTTTCTTTTTTTCTTTTATTAATTGTTTTGACGTTTACTTATTTTGGAGAGACAGAGAGAGACAGCGTGAGCAGGGGAGGGGCAGAGAAAGAGGGAGACACAGAATCTGAAGCAGGTTCCAGGCTCTGAGCTGTCAGCACAGAGCCCGACGCGGGGCTTGAACTCACAAACCACAAGATCATGACCTGAGCCCAAGCCGGACGCTTAACCGACTAAGCCACCCAGGCGCCCCTTTCCTGAAGTTTTTCTTGACCCCTCCTCTGGGCTCCTGCAGTCCTCATGCTGCCCTCTCACAGTACCTATGACACTTGTCATTTCCTCCTCCTTCCCTCCCCCAAGGAAGTGAGGCCAGAGGGCAGGTTGCAGGGGCTGCTCCTCTCTGCCTGGCCCTGGGCCCCTGCAGAGGGAGAGGGTGGCAGGCCCTGGGCAGCTGGTGGTTGGGATTAAACCCAGGGCTGAGGGGTGGAGGCTGGAACCTGTCCCCAGTGGAAGTGTCCCTTTAATAGCTGCTGGCTCGCCGGCTTGGACGCCTGCTTTACCTCCTATTCAGCTGTGGCTCCAGCTGCTGTGCTGACTCATGTGCCCCAGCAGACAGCAGGAGCTGGAAGCATGGGCTCCCCGGGGGCCCTGGCGGGCTCGGGGCTTCTGGATTACAAAACGGAGAAGTATGTGATAACCAGGAACTGGCGGGTGGGCGCCCTGCAGAGGTTGCTGCAGCTCGGGGTCATGGCCTACGTGGTGGGGTAAGAGAATGGCTCCTGGGCCACACTGGCTGGAGGGATAATGTCTCTTAGTCCTGGGCTGAGGGTTGAGGGTTTGACTCTTCAGGGGCTGAGCTGGTGGTAGCAGAGGGGAGCAGGTGGGAACAGGGGAGGAAGTAGGCAGAAGGGAGGATCTTTGTCTGTCTGGAGGTCAGTGGATACGAGAGCAAGCTGTGTGCTTGTGTACTCCTTCCTGTGTGTCCACCTGCCTCCTCTCCTGTGCCTTGTTGCCAGGCCCATATTGAGCTCTGCACACAGAGCAAGATGGGCCCCCACCCATACCCAGGAGGCCCCTGGTGGGGTAGGAAGTAGCTCCTGATGTCTGGGAGAGCTGCAGCACTAAGGTCCCCGATAGAGACCACCAATTTTAGCTGGGTCGGGGGAGACTTTAAGGAGGAGTTGGGCCTAGCCAGGACAGGAGGAGGATGTTGGCTGGTGAAGGAGGAGAGGTGATGGGCATCTCCAAGCCCATGGGTGCCATGAAAGGCACTGGCTCTCTGATCATGGTTGGAGCTTCTGATCTGTGCAGGGTGTTTGGGGTGGAAAATGAGGCTGGAGGGGAGCTAGGGGAGCTAGCTAGGTGTTTGGGGGGAAAATGAGACTGAATCCTGGGTTGGGAGCCTGCAGGGTGTATGAGGAGAGAGGCTGAGAGGGTGGGTGGGTCCCACTTGCTTACCATGGGCCAGGGACGTGCCACACTGCCCATCAATTCTTCCTAAGGTGGGCTCTCCTCGCCAAAAAAGGCTACCAGGAGCGAGACCTGGACCCCCAGATTTCCGTCATCACCAAACTCAAAGGGGTTTCTGTGACCCAGATCGAGGAGCTGGGTAACCGACTGTGGGATGTGGCAGACTTCGTGAAGCCACCACAGGTAGGTGCCGTGGTTCTGCCGCTAGGCAGTGACACCTCTGATACCACCCTTGCAGAGAATGTGTGTGAGAGAGGCATGTGATGCCAGAGCAGGGTGCTGGCACCGTCATAGGGCCGGGCTTGGGAAGAGCCTTACAGAGGAGTGGTGCCTGGATAGGGCTTTCTGGGATGTGTAAGGCGTGTCTAGGAGGACAAGGGGACAGACCAGGAAGCCAGGCCAGAGGGACAGCCTTTACAGAGGCTGTGCTTAGAAGAGTGGAAAGTTTAGGAACTCAAGGCTTGAGCTTGAGGGTGGGGCAGGAGAAGCTTGGGGAACCAGGGCCTTGAGCTTCCTGAATGCTCTCCTCCCTGACCTGGGACACTCCTCCTCTGGCCCTCCCACGAGGCATTTCTGGCTCCTCCCTTTACCCAGATTGCCCACAGCCTCAGTTTCTACCTTTATCCTGCCGATGCCAAAACCGTAACCCCAGTGACCACCTGCCTCTAGCACAGCTGCCTCCTGGGTACACACCCACCACGTCCATAGAAAAATCATCTCCCTCTCCCAGTGTGGCCTCTCTTCATCCAATGAGGGCCAAAGCTGGACCTGTCCCTCCCTCTGACCATCCCATCTCCTAGTAGTTTTCACTGCTGCCTGTGTCATACCTGTATGAGGCCGTGACCTTCTAGTGGGTAGTGGGTCCCCGGATGCACTCTACCCAGCAGCCAGCCTGCGCTATCCTATATGTTATCAATCAGAGCTTGATAACCCTTGTTTCCACCCTGGGGAGACTTCCTTTCCATAGTGGTGGCCACCGAGTCCCTCCAGATCATGACCGCTGTCACACCTGCTGCCTTCTCTCTTTCCTGGGTGTGCATTGCCCCAAACTTTCAGAACTCACACACACGGCGCTTGGATGCCAGCCACCCTGCCTGTCCTTAGCCACCGTTTGCCCAGGCAGAGTTCACCGCCTGCTCCACTGGCCCCTGACCATGTGTGCAACGAGGGGCCCGCCTCCCCACTAGCCTGGGCAGGCTCCTGGTCCAACTCAGCTCTGGATCTTCAGTGCCTGGAAGCAGGAGGCAATTGGAAAATTCTGGTTGAAGGAATGAATACAAACATGGAAGATACACTTGTCTCAAAGAGGCAGCTGTGGGCTTAGAAAAGGCCAGAAACCCAGCTGGCCTCTCTTCTCTATTTCAACTTGCCTCACTGGAGGCGCTCTCCTGGGGCAGAGTTGATGACTTGATGGGGCCAGGACCCCTTTCCCCACAAGCCAAGCTGCCAGCTTCTGGCCTCTCTCTTTTGGAGAGGGAAGCAGAGACTGACTCTGACACTTGCTTTCTAGGGAGAGAATGTGTTCTTCTTGGTGACCAATTTTCTTGTGACGCCAGAACAAGTTCAGGACAGATGTCCAGAGGTAAGGTTGCTCAGGAGCTTCCCAGCAGGTCCCTAGTTCCTCTGCCAGACCTGGGTCACCAGCCATGTCCTCCTCTCGCCTTCCCAGGTAACTGAGGGCTTAGTATATATATGCTACTGTATCCCAGGCACTGAGCGAAAACCTTTTAGTGAATCATTCCATTTAGTCTTCACAAATACCTTGCCTGGTAGGAATCACTAATGATCCAGGAGCACCTGGATGGCTCAGTCCGTTAAGCGTCCTACTTCGGCTCAGGTTATGATCTCACAGTTTGTGAGTTCGAGCCCCACGTCAGGCTCTGTGCTGACAGCTCAGAGCCTGGAGCCTGCTTCAGATCCTGTGTCTCCCTCTCTGCCTCTCCCCCGTTCACACTCTGCGTGTGTATGTCTCTGTCTCTGTCTCTCTCTCTCTCTCTCTCAAAAATAAATAAGCATTTACAAAAAATTTTAAAAAAGGAATTACTATGATCCCATTTAAGATGAGAATCTCAGTAAGGTAGAGTCACATGTTCAAGGCCGCCCAGTCTCTGGTTCTCCAAGCAGTCTTCTGGAGTCTTCCACTGTAGCCCCCTGTGAGATATCCAGGCCCCTTCCCTTCCTGGTCCCACCTCTGGGCACCTTCCAGTTTGTCAGAACTGGGTATAAGACTCAGGTGAGCTCTAATAGAGCCCTTCCTCTCTTGTATGCACAGACTCTATTAATGTGTCCCAAGTCAGCTTCCATTTTTGTGGGCAAACACGAAAACACCAGCTTATGCCGACCTCCGGGTCACTTATGATCTCTGGGCATTAAAAAAATTTTTTTTAACGTTTTATTTATTTTTGAGAGAGAGAGAAAGACAGAGTGCGAGTGGGGGAGGGGCAGAGAGAGAAGGAGACACAGAATCTGAAGCAGGCTCCAGGCTCTGAGCTGTCAGCACAGAGCCCGATGCGGGGCTTGAACTCACGGACCGCGAGTTCATGACCTGAGCTCCACTCAGACACTTAACCGACCGAGCCACTCAGGTGTCCCGGGCATTTTTTACAACTGTGGTCACACCAGAGTCGCTCACCCTATTCTTGTCTATTTCTCATCCAGAATTGCAGGTTTTCCACCTAAAATCTCCCCATTGTCCCTTGCCTAAGGGTGACCCATGGATCCAGCATCTGTCACAGTGCACAGTGCTCTTCTCTCCAGTTACGGGTTTTTTTTCCCTCAAATTTTTGTGTGTGTGTGTGTGTGTGTGATAAAATACATGTAACATAAAATTTACCATCTTACCCATTAAAAAATTTTTTTTGTTTACTTTTGAGAGAGAGAGAGAGAGAGAGAGAGCAAGCAGGGGAGGGGCAGAGAGAGAGAGAAAGAGAGAGAGAGAATCCCAAACAGGCTCCATGCTGTCAGCTCAGAGCCCAACGTAGGGCTTGAATTCAAACCTCGAGACCATGACCTGAGCTGAAACCAAGAGTCGGACACTTAACTGACTGAGCCACCCAGGTGCCCCGCATCTTAGCCATTTTTAAGTGTATGGTTCTCCAATTGTGGATTTTGTTTGAGCAGTTGGGACTCAGGACATAGCCTTGGAAGCCTACTTCCATGGTAACAGCTTTTTAAAATCACCTCTAACACGGGACACCTGGGTGGCTCAGTCGGTTAAGCATCGACGACTCTTGGTTTCGGCCCACATCATGATCTCACAGTTTGTGAGTTTGAGTCCTGCATTGGGCTCCATGCTGACAGTGAGGAGCCTGCTTGTGATTCTCTCTCTCCCTCTCTCTCTGCCCCTCCGCTGATTGCTCGCTCTCTCAAAGTAAATAAACTTAAACAAAAAATTTTTAAATCACATCTAACATTTAATTGCTTGCAGGGCTGGAGAGTAACTGTGTGGTCACCTGTCCCCTGTGTCCTGATTGTTGGTGCCACCACAGTTGCTGGAGGCATCACATGTCCTAGGTTGGCTCTGTCCACAAAGGATGTGAAGCATGTGCACAAAGGACGTGCTTACACACGGCAAACATACACGATGTCCTTCATTTTCTAAATGCTCAGAAGACATCTAATTAATGTTCAGGTTGTAGTCTGTCCTGAAAATTTCCTGAAGCCATCATTCTGTGTTTTCTGGATCCGTGTGATTTGCCTCATGTCCCAGCTTCTAGGTCTTCCTATGAAACTACTGGAGCTGGGAAGTAATCAGATCTGACAACATGGCTTCTGGAGACTCACCAGAGATCCCGCCAGCTCTTCTCGGCGGTCCTGGTCATCCGGTCCTTCCCGACATATTGGCTGTGCTCCTTGGAGACTCACAGCCTTTAGCAAACAACTGCTGAGCCTCTTGGGGGCCAGGCCTGATGCTGGGCTTGCAAGACTCCACCCCCTTTTATCTCAAGGAGCTCCTGCACAGGCAGCCCAGCCAAGGTGGCAGGTCCCGTGATGGGGGCAGAGGCTGCAGCTGCAGACCCAGGGAGGCATGTCTGCCAGCTCAGGGCCTCAGGAAGGGTTTCCCACAGAACTCAAGGCTCAAGTGGGATCTTGAGACTGTCCAGGCAGAGGGAGCTGTATGAGCAAAGGCCCCAAGCTATGTGAGATGAGGCACCTCCAGGGTCACCTGCTGCTGAGTGGGGTTGGAGCCTAGATTTGGATTCGGGTGGCAAGGGGGTAGCCCAAGACCTCAGGGGCCCTGTGAACTCTGTGAAAGAGCTAAACTTGATCACAGAAGCATGGCAGAACTAGGGATGGTCTCTGCTGAATGAATGAGGCAGATGATGCAGAGAGCGGCCCCGTGGTGGTTATCACGAGGTTCGATTGGAGGAGACGGTGGCCCAGCCAGGGTGGAGGGGAGGGGCGGACTCAGGACACAGGAGGCCCCACTCTGTCCTCTGCCCACGTATCACGGTCCCAACCCCACACAGTCCCACTGTCTCATTTGGCTTGGAGTCCCCAAGTCCTTCTTGCCACCCTGGCACACCGCTCCTCCTTCTGCTCCTGAGCCAGGTAACCTGGACAATGGTGCTCACTGTCAGCCTGGGGCAGAACTGTGTCTGAGAGTGTGCCTTCCTCTTTGGGGGGGTGTAGGACCCCCAGAAAGTTTGCTAGTCCCCCCTTCTGACTGATCGCCAGAACGCTGTGACTGTGTCCTGTTTTACCGAAGAATAAGTAGGGGAGGGACTAGCCTATGGTCCCTCAGCAAGTGTGTGTGGTCCTGCCACTTCCCTACCCAGCCCCCTCCAACTAGGTCCCTGCCCTTTGTTCACCGTGCCCCACCCCTCCACTCTGGCATGAACTAGCCCTTCCCAGAGTCCCTTCAGCTTCCCTGTTCTGTTGTCTGAGGTGGACCAGAGGATCTGGGCCTCCGGCCAGGAGAGAGCTATCAGGAAGGAAGGAGGCTTGCTCTGCCTTGGAATACAGCACCTGCATCCCTATCTGGCGGGGGGTGGGGGGTGGGGGTGCTTGCCACCTTCCTCCTCCAACCACCTCCTTTTATTTTTACCCTCCAGCTTTGCCATGTGCCCCCAAACTCAGGGACCTCTATGCAGCTAAGGCAGGGAGGGCTGTGTCCCTGCAGACTGCAAGACTGGGTCACAGAGGGGAAACAGTCCCCGAGCCCTTGGCAACTTTGCTTTCCCTACCTCAGCACCCTTCCATCCCGCTGGCTAACTGCTGGGCTGATGAGGACTGTCCGGAAGGGGAGACGGGGACACACAGCCACGGTCGGTAACTGTGGGCCCTGTCTTCCATGGGCTCCCCTGGGTGGGGGCTCCAGGGCCCGGGCTGGGACCCTGGGTGGTTCTTGAGGGCAGGCCTGGTGGTGCCTCTGCATCTCTCCTTCCTGTCAGTGGCCCCCTGCCCTGTCTCATCCCCTGGCCCTGTGGAGATTTGAGGGCCTGGTGTTTGTTTTGTATTCTCAAGGCATAAAAACGGGCCAATGTGTGGAATTCAACGGGACCCACAGGACCTGTGAGATCCAGGGCTGGTGCCCTGTGGAGAGCGGCACTGTGCCCATGTAAGTCTCTCCACCCACCCCCACCCACCTCCAGGACAAGGCCCCAGAACCCAGGAGTCTGCCCTTCACTTCTTTACCAGCAGGAAGCCCCTACTGGTCCAGGCAGAGAACTTCACCTTGTTCATCAAGAACACCGTCACCTTCAGCAAGTTCAACTTCTCCAAGTAAGTGTGGGTGTGTCCTGCTGGCCCCAGACCCTCCTTGTGTCCTGTCTTACCTGACCGTCTGTCCCATCCCCCACCCCCACCCCCAGGTCCAATGCCTTAGACACGTGGGACGCCACTTATTTCAAGCGCTGTCGCTACGACTCACGCTACAGCCCTTACTGCCCTGTGTTCCGCATTGGGGATCTCGTGGCTGCAGCTGGAGGGGTCTTTGAGGACCTGGCATTGCTGGTGGGTCCATGGGGGGAAGAGTTCCAGGAAGGCTCAGGGAGAGGGTCCCAGGGCCTGCGTGCTGGTGAAGCAGCGAGCAATGTGCTGTGTGCAGGGAGGTGCTGTGGGCGTCCGAGTCCACTGGGATTGTGACCTGGATGCTGGGGGCTCCGACTGTCGGCCCCACTACTCCTTCCAGCTGCAGGAGAGGAGCTACAACTTCAGGTGCCGGCCCTACTGCCCTCCTGCTGTTCCTTAGCCAGGTCCCCCCACTGTCCTGTGGCAACCAGGACTGGCCACACCCTGGCCCAGCTCTCTGGAGATTCCATTGTGTGTGTGAGGAGGGCCCCAGGGGCAGGAGGGGTGTTCTAAGCTCTGGTCCCCCAGCACAGGCTCTGTCCAGCCTCCCTCCTGATCCCATCCCCCTTCTGTTCCCTGGGACTCCTCACACACCGCCCCCCCTGCCAGCCCCTCTCCCACCCCACCCTGCTGCTAGCACCTCCCTCCTCGGCTGGGGGGGGGGTTCTTTTTTACTTTTCCCTTAGGTCTTATCTCAAAAATTTCAAAAACCTACATAAAAATGCAAAGCCATATACCCTCTATCTGGGTTCACTAGGGTTTTTTTGGTTTTGGTTTTATTTTTTATCATTTTGCCACATTTGCTTTCTCTCTCCCTCTCTAGAACGAGCTGGATATAGTTAGATAGATTTCAAAGGGAAGCATTTTAAAGTAAGTGGCAGACATCTGACACTCTTCCTCTCAACACTGTCCCGAGAATGAGGACCTTACCCACGTGACCACGGTACCACAGTCACACTCAATAAATTTAACATTGGCGGAGTAAATCGAATATTTAAATTTCTCCAACCATGCCAATAATAGTCCTCTATCTTTTTATTTTCTGATCCAGGATGCTTTCAGGGATCTTGTGTTGCATTTATTGTCATGTCTTTGAGTCTCCTAAACAGATCTCCCTGAACCTGCCGGGAATCCTTGTCACTTCCTGTCACCTGGTCATTGTCACACACACACGCACACAGCCCCCAGGCCTAGAGACCATGTCCCTTGACATTGCTCACTGGGCTTTTCCTGGCCTGGCTTCCTTGACCTCCCCGGCCCTTTGCAATGATGAGGGGCTGGCTCCCTACCCACATTCTGCTTCCTGCACCTCTGTGCTCTTACCTGTCCTACTTTCTCTGTCTAGAACACTCCTTCCTGACCCCTGGAAGACCAGCCTCAAAGTATCCCTTGTAGAAAGCCTTTCCCACCCAGTTTCTAGGGGTAGCGAGTTCCCCCTCGCCCTTTGGACTCACACAGCCCAGATCTTGCCTCCCTACCTGCCCCCTCCCCCAGGAATAGTGTCTATGTAGGGATCCTGCTGTCCCCTCTGTCCCCTCAGCAGGCAGGGAGCTTCTACGGGGCAGGTCCCAGGTTGCCTTTTCCCTGGGTCCTCAGCAATGGCACAGGGAGAGACAGCTGGGGATGGGGGTTTTTAGAATCAATGGATGGGTAAGAAGGAGGCCTGGGAGGACCAGCCCAGCCCAGGAGTGGCAGCAGAGCAAGCCACCAGACTTTCCTACCCTCAGGACAGCCACTCACTGGTGGAAAGCCTCAGGTGTGGAGGCTCGGAGTCTGCTCAAGCTCTATGGGATCCGCTTCGACATCCTTGTCACTGGGCAGGTAGGAGGTGTTGGGTGAAGGCAATGGGTGGTAGGAGTAGGAGGGGGAGACGGTCATAGCTCTAGAGGCTCAGCCCAGGTCGGTCTCAGGCAGGGAAGTTCGGCCTCATCCCCACG